>NC_056745.1:907909125-908209958 GCF_019279795.1 Protopterus annectens
AACAGAACTGGAAGAGAAACCATTAGAAAATGGAAGGAGCAAATTGCATAGAAATAAATGGAAATTGTGGGAAGAGTACATGTAGAACAATCAGGAGAATGAGTGAGGTTTATGAAAGGCAGGAATTAAGCAATTTATATAATGTTGGAATGATGAGAAGCCGCGGTGGTGCAGCAGTAGCGTTGTTGCCTCACAGTAAGAGGTTCTTCCGTTCGATTCTTGGCTGGAGCACCTTCTGTGCGGAGTCTGCATGTCTTCCCTACGGTCAAGTGGCATTCAAAAGACATGCGTAAATGGGCATGCCTTCATTGAAGGTTGGGCATTGAGCTGGCACCTCGGCACCAGAAAAATCTACTGCCAATCATTAGTGGACTGGAGTTCCACTGTGGTGATCCCTAACCAGGAAAGGCCGAAAGAAGAACAACATATAATGTTGGAGTGATCATAAAGGGAAAGAAAAGACATGATGTGTAATGTATGTAACTGGGAAAATGTTAATATGGTTTGCTTATTTTCTTTTAATATATGTTTGCTTATGTCTTAAGTGATAATTTAATAAAGGTGTTTAAAAACTGGGTGAAGGAAGGGGGAACATTGAATCTCACATTTAGGTGTGTACACTGTATAAGTTACACACACACACTCATACATTGTTCTGGTTTATATTTTGTGTTATTTAATGAAGAAGGCTGAAGTGCAGCCGCAGTTAATTTTATTTTTATAAAAGAAATTTGTATTTTAATTTTGTACAATTTCAAATATTAATATAAATAAAAAACACTATTGTTCTGCTTATTTTCTGTTTTCTGATCATATTTTGGTTATCTGTTCTTTAGTCTGTTTAAAGTTGATATCCCACAATTCCATGGGAGTGGGTGGGGTTACATAATGATGTATGCAAATTTTATGTTAATCAGCATACAAATTTGTAACTATTTTTCATGGACCTTTGTCTACGTTTTTGAAGTTTCCAGGCTGAGAGGTATGGTTAACATGAATGTGGATTTTTATACCTCACCCTGTGGTAGATGTAGTATTTGTTCGTTCATTAGTCATAAATCTATATTTAAACATCCAGGCACTGCGATGGAATACCATTTTAATGTTAGGGCTGATTGTGCAACTAGAAATGTGATCTACTTAGCGTATTTTGTGACATGTTACTCTTTTTATGTAGGCAAGACAAATAGGCTGTTCAGGAGAGGATTAGGGAGCATGTCTACCACATTCATATTGGTAGTACTGTAAAGGCTTTAGCAAAGCATGTTATGATGTATGGTTCTGGACACAGTTTTTTATTCGTGGTCGTTGAAAGAGTTTTTGAAACATATTGATTAGGTGATGTTTGTAATCAGACTGAGAGCATAGAGCTCTGCTGGATTATTAGGTTGCAAGCAGATAGGGGCCATGGACTTAATGACCATGTTCCGCTGAAGCCTGTGCTGAAGAGTCAAAGTTTTTGTAAGTGATGTGCTTTCTATTGTACAAGTAGTTTTTATATGTATGCATATTTTTATGCTGGTTATTTATGATTTATTTTTTATTTCCAATATATTATTTTTCAATATATTTAATTATATAGTATGTTTTGTAGGTTATGAGTTTCCTTATATACTGTTTGTATTTCATTGTTAATGGGACCTTTAAATTTTTCTGATCTTGAGCTCATATTTGGTCACATTGTATTCGCTCACGTTTGTGGGAGGATTATTTTGATTGGTTTAGATGGCTTTTTGGTGTGTAGATGATTAGTGAGTTTTGTTTGAATGGCAGTCATAAATCTATTTAAGTGATTGCTTTTGTGAGTAGGTTTTTATGGTCTGAAGAAGTGACTTATATCGTGAAAGCGCTAACCTGTCTGTATTACTGCTTATAATAAAGTCCACATAGTTGTTTTTACCGAGACGTGCATTGGTACTTTTATTAAATTTTTTTATCCTTAATAACTATCCCAAAAATAATTACATAATTATTTTATGTAACTTCAGTCTTAATTATTTTGCCCTCTTTCATCTAAAATGGGTACTTTCCTAGCAGATTTATGTATTCTTCAACTCATAAAAGATCCAAAAAGACTTAATTTCAGAACCTCCAAAAACTCCACACTCAACCTGATTATTGCAAAACA
This sequence comes from Protopterus annectens, assembly GCF_019279795.1. Lineage (NCBI taxonomy): Eukaryota > Metazoa > Chordata > Ceratodontiformes > Protopteridae > Protopterus > Protopterus annectens. The sequence continues at coordinate 907,911,254 of NC_056745.1, forward strand.
TATCAAACTCAATCTCCAACATAAACATTCTGCTACCATCACTAAGCGACCACTGCCCAATCACCTTTACAATTGTCAACCATCCCATAAAACTGTTATCAATATTAAAAGCCTTCGGAAACCAGAGTAGCACTAATAATGAGAAACTCATAACCTTTCTCACAGCCCACAAGTGGAACCATATACTCTCCTTACATAACCATAATACAGCAACTGTAAGCCTAACCAACTTTCTTCTCAAGCTGCAAAACAACTTCTTTCCCCTTATCCAAGGGCTTTATAAACCCCCCAAAACTGAATGGCTATCCACTAAACTCAAACATCCTTTAACTCTAAGGGATGAAGCATGGCAAAAATGGAAACAAACATCCCCAAATGATAATCACACCTCCTTTATTGTCTTATGTAACCTATCCAAGAAGACCATAAACAAAAAAAGATGATGATAGTGCCAACAAGCACATTTATTGTTAGTGCTTTCGTCTACTATAATCAGTAAACTGAAGAGTTTACTGATTGTAGTAGACGAAAGCACTAACAATAAACATGTTTGGTGGAACTGTCATCATCTTGTTTTGTTTTTGAAGTTTGTTTTAATATCCAAGAAGTCCATCAGAAGACACAAAAGAAATCTCAAAAGAAACAAATTACACTCTTACATTCCCCCAAACACTTTTGGAAAAAGTTAACCTTCTTGCAGAAGGAAATACTCCTTGTGATACCCTGTCTACAAAAAAACATTCAATGATGTAGAACAAAACTTTCTCCAGAAGATTTCATTAAAAAATGTAGCACTCCCATCAATAAATGCCACATCTCCCACAGATCATGTATTGCCCACCCCCACGTCCATTCATCTCCATCTTCCACTTCAAAAGCATACATCTCAAAAATGGCTCTATTCTACTTGAGAATATTTTCACTGACACCCCTCCTGGATCTGACAATATAAATCCCTGGTTCATATATCACTGTAGAAATCATTTATGTCTTCCTCTCACCCACATGTATAATCTATGTCTCACACAAAACATTGTGCTACAGATTTGGAAAACTGCTCTAATTAAACTCCTCCCAAAGCAAACCAACCCAAAGGAGGATACCTCTCACTTCTATCCAATATCCACCCTTATAATTCTGATCAAACTTCTAGAAAAGATGGTTTACAGCCAACCCTCTCTCTCTCTACATATACACACACACACATATATATATATATATATATATATATATATATATATATATATATATATATATATAATACATAATATATACAACAGTACCACCTGTTTCCTTCAAACAGTGGATTCTGGGGCCTGGATGAAGTACTACAACAGCACATTGGTCCCTAACTGATGGCATCCTACAAACCTCTGACAGTGGCCTCCTTACAGATGCCCTATTTGTAGACCTGACAAAAGCATTTGACCTCATTGACCACTACATTCTCCAAAACAAACTAAGTGAAACACTCCCTGGTTTAAAAATATCATCAGTGACAGACACTTCAGAGTTCAAATAGGATCCTCCCAATCAGAATCTGTACCTATTAGCAAAGGTGTACCACAAGGATTCATTCTTATCCCTTCCTATTCTCTATATTCATTAACAAACTTCCTTGTGACCACCCCCATCTCCCACTTATCCTCTATGCTGATGATATGGTTTATCAATCAGATCAGTCTCACACCAATATTCACTGCCCACTCCAGTCAGACTTACATTAGCTCCACCAATGGCTGATAAACCATAAATTATAAATCAGTCCCACCAAGACCAAAATTATGCTTTTTGGAACTCTACAGAACATTTACCAAGAATCTGACTCCTTAACTATCTTTGACTTACACAATCATTCCATACAGACAATATTCAAATACCAAGGATTATGGCTTGATCAGTCACTAAACTTCCATTTCCACATAGACAAAGTGAAAGCCAAAATAAACTCCCTCCTCCTCTGGGCCAAAAAGATCTCTCCTTTTCTATCCCATCCAGTCAGAGCAACTATTGTCAAAGAAGTTCTCCATTTTCTACTTGAATACAGGCTTCCAATTTTTGCTTCTGCCTCCAAGAAAAACACTGCCACACTCCAGATAATCTCTAATAGCATTTGTCAATTCATTACAAACTTGCCTCTCTGTGGGCATCGCTGTATCACCCCAGAAAAAGACAGACTGCTACAAACTACTCCAACTCTACACATTCACTACTCCTCTTGTAGTGAGACTTCATGAAAAAAAAAAAAACTACTCATATGACCTGAGAAACTACTCACAAGCCACACCAACCCTTATTACTCCTAAACCAAAACTCCATAGCACTGCACATGCTTTATCCTCTCAGGCACCTAGTCTTTGGCAAGCTCTCCCTATCAACATAAAAGAAATCAACACTTATTCCAAATTCATCATGCAGCTCAAAAAGCACTTCTTCATCCAAGTCAAATGCTCTTATTTCAACAGAGGACAAACCACCTAACCTGTCTCTTTTCTTTGTCTCTTCTCCTCTCTCAAGATTTACTGAAGATTAACCCATTTAAGAAACTAGTGTGTGTGTGTGTGTGTGTGTGTGGGTGTGTGTGTGTGTGTGTGTGTGTGTATATATATATATATATATATATATATATATATATATATATATATATATATATATATATATATATTCACTTCTGATGCTCAAAATACTGAAATATTGAATTTCAGTATCTCGAGACCAGAAGAACGAAACTCCACAACAACAAAAATCCAAAATACCAAAATGCAAAACACCGAACCCTCCCCTGACAGAAAACTACACAAAAAAAACATAAACAACAAAACACACTACTCTACATTGGTTTGACCAAGGTTAAGGTGATCAAGATGTTCTGTCTGTTAAAATATTCCATCCATCGTATACCTTTATTGGCCTTTATATCATTTCCTGATAAGGTTCACAAATCTGTCATGAATTTTTTAAGGGACAGGGAAGAGCCAAAGAATTGTGAGATGCGTACTAGCAAGTCCTGTTGCAAATGTGTGTGTGTGTGTGGGGGGGGGGGGGGCCTTCCTGATAAGTTAAGATACACTAGAGGAGCCACAATTCCTCAATCATTGCATGCTGGAGTGCTTCCATGCCCAATTTGAGTCCCAGTAGAACCATAGATAGGAGAAGCACTCCAAAAGATGGTGAAAGCAGATGGGAGGAAGAAAGTATGGGACCCAGAAGGGAAAGATCGGCAAAACTGGAGCCTACTTTTGGGCAGGGGGGCATATAGCTGCATGGGTCAACTTTGTTTCACTGAATTGCATTTCACCCCGACCACATATCTGAAAACTCCAATTACTGAAAACTCATTTTACTGAATCTCATTTCACTGAACTGAACTTAGTATATATGGTACTGTGTAGAGTACTGTAAGGCAAGTAAAAGGTATATGCCCTTTTCCCCGCTGTAGTGCAATCCTGGAGTTAGTATATATAGTTGGGGGAGACACAGCCCCCCACATTGTCTGTTTTATATTGTATTTTACCAAAAACTTCAAAACAATACATTTTAAACAATAGACATGCGCAGTTACAACACCAATGACTAACTCTCTCCAGAAGACAATATGTACTCAAAATAAGTGAGGGCCTACACCCCCCATACACCCCTAACACCAAACCACCATCTTCAACACTCAGACACCACTACGTCTTAAAGACACAGCATACTTTACAAATACTTACCGCACATTCGACATTCTCAGATTCGACAAAGTGCAGTTTCAACAAAGTGCACTTTCATTCCTCTGGTCTCGAGATACTGAAATTCAATATTGCAGCATTTCAAGCATCAGACGTGAACATATATATATATATATATATATATATATATATATATATATATATATAGTCTGAAATACTCTGTTATTGCTTACATTTCTGTATGTTTTGTTTATGAAATGTTTTCTATTTCACCCAGGCTGAGCCTGAAATTGCTCATTACTGATCAGTGCACTATCCCAGTAAACATATAAATAAACAAATAAGAGATAGGAAGTCTGTCATTATGACGAACCTATAGAGGTAGCATCCAGGAAGGTTACTAAAATTACAAAGTCAGGGACAACTTCTTACAAAGTATAGTGATTCAAACAGACTGTATTAAAGAAAGCTCCATCATGATGTATTGCACTGCAACAAGTGATTATGGAACTGCGCTGCTAGTATTTATTTACTTTTTTATTTGTATTTGTTTTCAGGGGTATTCAACTGATCTTCATGGACCTTTTTCAAACTTAGCCTGGGGTCTGTGCATGGTTAAGTGACTTTCTCAAAGTTGCAATGTTAGGCAATTGTGGCTGAGGGAATCAAAGTTTTCAAAACTGGACCACAAAAATCAGCTCATTAACATCTCCTTAATCCTCTAAACCAACATCCAAGTGAGAGAAGTGAGTACTGTTCAAAGACTGGAGCCAAACATCTGCTAATTACAGTATGGACGGCCCAAATGTCAGAATTGCAGTGCATGTGACAATGAGCTATTTGGAACCTCAGGAATGAATGAAGGCTTATTCAGTTTTGCAGGTATGCATTATCCGTAGCCAGTTTTAAACATGTAAGATCCTTTTTCGATGAATGGACAAAAATTGTATTATACTAATCCAGAATTTATTGATAAAGTAGTTCATATATAACAAGTCTGAAAGTGGTATTATGGTGGTATGTCTTTTTTTTTCTTGTAATTAGAAACAGACTGGAGTAAAAATACTACCCTCTTAAAGTGGTAGAAACCAAATGCACTTTTTGTCTATCTGCTTTTTCATGAGTAACGAGGTTTGCATTACCTGATGAGAAGAGATGTATGCAGATTGACAGATCTCTAGTGTGAAACCCTGATCATCTGTATGTAAAATTCTTATCTGTCTGAAGTTATAACCTTCAATGCTAATAGCCAAAACTGCAAACTGCCTCCCAGGGGTTTAAAGTTGTAGGAAGGATGCAGGGTGTAAGTAACTTCCTTTTGATCTTTAACCTCTGGGAGAAACATGTTTGTACTCCCTCTTGTCATAGTCCATGGGGATGCAAGTAATCAGAGATTACCTTTCTGAAATGTACGAAGAGTTGCATTATGGAGCTCTTGGACTATGTGCCCGAGGCTGATATGAGCTTAGCACTGATTAGCATTGTACCATCCCCGAGGATGACACCATTATACAAACAGAAGACTGACTTTAATAATTGGTTTAGCTTCTGGTATCATTCAAAGGGGTACAATATTTGTCATCATTCAACAGACTACATTGGTTTGACAAGGTCGGCACCTCCCATCCCCCAGGCTTTCAAATTTTGTCTTTTTCATACTTCCCTGTTTTAGGCAATACCAATCTGACAAACCTTCCAGCTTAGCAAAATCAACCCAAAGGAATTTAAAGGTGCTACTGCTCAATGTCAGGAGCCTAAACAAGAACCTTTACTTCCTCTTAGCTCATTCAGCCTTAGAAGATACTGACATCTGTGCAGTTATTGAGACATGGTATAAAGCAGGGTCTATATTACTTCATCAAAGGTTCTCTTCAGAGAACCTTAGTTCATCTGACATGAAACATCGAACGTCCACTTCAGCGAATGTTCACTTCACCAAATGTGTTACACAGGGAAAGTAACTGCTTGCCCAACATTTCCCCATAACACACCAGAGTATTTTAAACCCACCCAGGTTGGGGGCTGCGCCCCCATACCCCAAACTATATATACCAAGTCTGATATTGCACTAAATCTTTGACAATCAGACCTAAAGAAACTCAAAGCCTGCTACAATAAAATTGCAAAATTTGCATCAGGGGACTCCCACCGCAGTCACCACTGTGTCTCCCTTAGAAACCTAGACTGGCTTGAGCTCTCTCAACTCCTACACCTAACCCAACTTACCTTTGCTCATAAACTTGTAAACCACCCTCTTAAAATTACCTCACTTCATACACTTCTCCATCCCTACCAGTCCTCCAGACCCCTGCACTCCTGCAACAAAAATCTACTCCAAGTCACCAAACCCAACAACTCTGCAGGGGAAGCGCTATTCTCCTACTCCATATCCAAAATTTGGAACTCACTTCCCACTGCCATAACTACCCTCCCTTCCAGCAGTCTCTTCAAAAATGCTCTTGAAGCACACCTAAAATCTCACTGGCTATGTCCTTGTCCATACCCCAACTAACCCCCCTTTCTCCTGTACCACTAATTAGCTGCCAGCTCTACTATTAGCTGTCAACAGGTTATCAGTATTTCATATCCTTTAACTAGCAGATGATTGCAGTACAATGTTTACTCTTTTCTCTATGTGAGCAATTAATACTACTAGGCAAATGTCTTGCACCTTATATTGTTATTATACTCTGACATATGTCATTACCTGTCAGACTGTGTCTTTGCTATAAATACGCTGTGTTTTTTTTCTCTGAAATGCTAGATTATACTCTTATATTATGTGAAATTGAACTGTGTCTTTACTATAATTATACTGTTTCTTTTTTCATCTGATATGCTAGATTGTACTCTTATATTATGTAAATCTCTTATGTGTGAATATATGGAGTTTTTCTCACCGGGCCTCCGCTGAAAATGGGCATATACCCAGTCGGACTTTCCGGTCAACAAATGTAAAATAAATAAATAAAATAAAAATGTTGGCCAACTAGATCCTTTTCCCTGTGTAAATCCTTCACTGAAGTGAACATTCAATGTTTGATGTTTGATGTTTGATGAATGGTGGTTCACTAAAGTGAACCTTCAATTAACTAATATAGACCCATAAAGGAATGGAGAACACTCAGGCATTGTAGAGATACAATTCCTTCCATACATTTAGATCAACTACTACATAGGCAGGAAGTAATGGTGAAAGTTTCTTTATCTACATAAAAAACATACTTCAAAGATGGGCAAACAGGATGATGCACTTGAGTTTCTCCATGTCCAAATTACCATAGGAGGAGTCCCATATCATATCCTTGCAAGCTATAGATCACAATGACCTACAAAACCCATATCTCATACTTAAACCTACTGAAAACACTTACCTTTCAACATAATACCATATTCGTGGGGGACATTAACTACCCCTTTTTAAACTGTGAATCCTACACAACCCCAGACTTGCAGGTCCAGAGATTCATGAACTTTGCAAACATAAACACCCTGGAACAGTTAGATCATTTGTACACTAAGGGTACAAACATACTGGATTAGGGACTCTCAAACATGAGAGAACACTGTACCCCCAACCCCAGTGTACTGTCCACTCTGGTAAGGTCAAACCATAAATCTGTTTCCTTTGAAATAAAAATCAGTGCTGTGACCCCAACAAACCATGTAACAGTTAAAAACTACTCTTAAGGCAACCTACCTGTTATTAAGCAATTACCTGACAAATCTTCAAGCCCCTCTAAACCCAGTGAACACAGCTGCCTGTGCAGAACTGTACAGAGTAACACTGTATAATGATGTTAATAGATGCTGTGATGTCCCCACTGTGGGTCAGTAATCAGAGAGCCTGAATCCTCACCACTGACTCTGGAGAGGGACATTCACTTGGAACAAAAATGGATACACCGAGTGTTTCCAGATGCAGCTCTCTACATCAAGCACAATTTCCCTTAAGACCACACAGGGAACACATTCAGTCTGAAGTCTGATTTCTCTACCTGTCTCCCTCCAGGTTCCCAGTAAGACTTCCCAGTGGCACAGCTACAAAGCTGAGACCTCAGCTGTATCTCCAAGCCAAGTTCTCCACCACTGTCTCTGTGAAACCAGTGCTTTGTGACTCTGCTCCAAACAGCTGACACACACATTCTTTGAGATTTGATTTTTGCACATACACACACACAGACTTGGGAAAGGCTGGCAAAAATTTACTAGGTGTGCCTCCTTCTGCCCAGACTATAAGGTAGTTACACTGGCACCAGACACTCCAAAGCTAGCTACTCTAAGGCTCTTGCAAGGGCACCCAATTATACTGAGTGAAATTAATATTAATACAAATGGTAGTTTGACCAACAGCAAGGCTTTCAGAAGCGTACAGAGTTGTCAGCATATATATATATATATATATATATATATATATATATATATATATATATATATATATATATAAGTACTCTCAGTGATTAAAACCGCAATGAAACGTTTAAATATATTTAACAATAAATATGAAAAGAAGAAAATACTAAATAGCTATTTACAGTAAACACCAGAGTTTTAATCACAGAAAATATTAAAATAACACAGACAAACAGATACAAAAAAACAGAGCTTAACTAATCTCACTATATCCTCCTGACTAATTTAAAGAATTACTATTCCCTGGTTCACTTACTAGAGCAAAGCAAGATGAAGTAGATGAAGTAGGTGAAGGGTCCTTCTGTGTCAAGTTCCAAACTAGAAGCTGTCATCATTTAGCACGTGTGTCAATAATACACACACACACATATATACAGTTTTGCTAAGATCTGCTGCAGCTCCTTGAAGTCATAAAATGATTTCAATCCTCCACCCTTCCAGCGTAGCAATTAGTTCACCCCAAAGACAATGCAGAAAGCTTCCTAATACAGACTTTTTTCCTCTGGTTGCATTGAGAACTGTAAGAAATAATCATATTTCCTACGTCAGGTAATATAATTTCAAACTATTTTCAAAGTTAGGTGGATTGAAATTAACCTCTTCTCTTCCAGAGAGACAGGACAATACCTACCCTAAACAAAGTCGAGCTTTAATTGTCAACAGATTCTTCAGTTATGCCTATAGTCCAGAATAACAAGACTGGTTTCAGGAATGCCTTTCCCCTTCCTATATCTACAGATATGAACATTATAAAAAAAAACATCCTGACAGTTAATTGGAAATGTATTCTGGGCAACATAGACATGGCTCAGATACTAGGTTCAAAGCTATTGTTCACTTACAGAAAGAGACACAATATAAAAAACATTTTAGAAAAGCCTACATGGACAGGCAATACAATAGTAGGGGAAGGGCAGGCACATTCAGGTGCAGACATATACAGTGTTGTTATATAGCAAACAGTTCAAGTATTACATTGAATGCTCACAACATGGTTTTTACTGCTAAGGAAAGGTTTGACTGCACTTACAATGGGGTAATTTATTTGGCCTTATGTGACTCATGTTCAAGTTTTCATATATGTAGAACACTGAGATGTTTAAAATGTAGGCTCTATGAACATAATTTAGCCATCAAAAAACATGATACAAATAATGCATTGGCTGAACATGATTTGTGAAAGTTTCAGGAAGTATACATTCTTTATCATTAACTCTGTAGCAATCCAGGCTTTAGCAGGTGATTATAAGGTTCACCTGGAATGTTGAGAATCTAGATGGCAAATGGCATGTATGCCAGATTGACCACCAGGATTAAATTATATGATTAATATAAAATATTTTATTTTGGGAGTGAATCATTAGTTTAGAACAAATGTGACAGTTCTCTGACTTTATAAGCTAAGCAGGATCAAGCCTGGATAGCATTTGGATGGAAAACCATTTGGGAACATCACTTTTTGACGATGGATTTTAACACTGTTTTTGATTGGTGGAAAAATGCAATCATGATCTACAATTGGTTCTATTTCCTTATTGGTAAAAAAGCCATTAAAATCTATAATTGGCTTGTTTTTAGTGTATTATGATTGGTCCTGAATACCAGGAAATGTTTCTTTTTTGAGATTTTTGAAACTAATTTAATTATTGTATTTCATTGGGTGCATGTGCTTTGAATGGTAGTTGATTGGTTGTGTGTGTTTTTTGGTGCAAGGCCTGAAGAGTATGCAAATGGTATGGAAACATGTTGTAAAAAAATTCTGAGGAAGTTCTATGGTGGAAATATTAAAGAATAAAAGTGCTTAATCTTAGAAGAACTCCCATTGTTTGTCCTTTGGAACTTGTTATTTTTGTTTTGTTTCTGTTTTGTTCCATGCTGCTTTTGTTTGAATAATTCATCAATATTTATTTTCCTGTCCAGCAGGGCCACTGTTGGTACATTTTTAACACAAGCGGCTTTATAAATACATTTTTCAACACAAGTATCTGTACAAATCAGTTTGATATACAAATGACACTTTTTTTACAAAATTCCAGCTAGCTGTGCTGACATATGTTGCACATCAACTGCCCTACTTCTCCTGGCATAGCTGGCAATACCTCCCATCATCACAGACATGCAGAGACAGCAGCGCTACCAGAAACAAGTCTATAACAAACTCAAAAAACAAACTATCCTGTGGTGGAATGTAAACATAAATAAGTGCAAAACAAAAGAAAAAAAGACATAGCTAAAATTAGGAAGTGCAATGCCTAGCAGGATAAAAAAATACTTTCCCATCATGTTAACCAAATAACTAAGAGAGCAAATTACATCTGCCAAAGCCAGTTTTGATATAAAGATAGCATCCCTAGCCAAGGACAACCAAAAGACTTTCTTTAGCTATGTCCAAAACCTGAATGGCAGTATGCAACAGTGTGCAGAAAAGAAGTTATGTACTTATCATAACGTTCCATCTTAGTTAGACTTCATTCTTCTGCACATATGGGTATTCGGATCCGATTCGGATCTGAGCCGGCAAAACTTTTCAAGCATCAGCTCCGAGCTCCAAGCTCCTCCCCTACCTATATTGCATCACTTCCTCCTATCTAGCCCCAAATCGAGTTTGCTGTCATTAAATGGCAACAGAACCACAATCCTAAACAGGATAAACCTTAAGAGTGAGGGGGATGGAGGGAGGGAAGGTGCAGAAGAATGAAGTCTAACTACTCAGATGGAATGTTATGGTAAGTACATAACTTCTTTATCTGAAGTAGTTAACTTCATTCTTTCTGCACATATGGGACAGAGTCCCCAGCTACTAGTATTCCTGGGAAGCCCTTATGGAAGGATATTTCTGAGCACCGCAGAGCCAAAGGATGCTCTCCCTCTAGAAATAAGATCTAATTTACAATGATAGATGAATGTGTGTGAATTGGTCCAAGTCGCTGCCGCACAGATATCGTCTAACGGAACTCTTGACCAGAAATCTGCAGAAGTGACCATTGTCCTAGTGGAATGAGCCTTCAATACACAAGGAGGAGATAAACCTTTCTCCTTATAAACTTGTGCAATACAAAGAGTGATCCACCTTGTTAAGGACACTTTCAAAACTGCTTTGCCCAAAAAGATTTTGAAAAAGAGACAAACAATTGATCTGACATCCGGAAGGGTTTAGTCCTATAGAGGTAAAAACAAAGCTGTCTATGGACATCCAATAAATGAAGCTTATGTTCACCTCTATTTTGAAAATTTGGGTAGAAGACTGGCAAATTTTCCAAAAATCTGCAGTAATGGACTCCCATGCTGCTGGATGTAAGGAAAATCTTCCCCCAACTGCCTCCAGAGTAGAGCAGCGGGGAAAAGGTTCAATAGACCCGAAGTTCCTGGGACCCCCTCTGCCTCTGGGACGGCGTCGGTATAGTCACCCTCTGCCTCTGGGGGACGAATATTCCTGAGTGTCACGAAAAGTCTGATTTCCAGAACCACATCTTCTTTTGCCCCTTTTGGTTCCTGGAATAGGACCTCTGGGGGTTAGAGAAGCAGATTCCGATGACTGACAAAGTCTTCCCATCCTTCTCACTCTGGGTTAGTGTGTCATGTACAGTCTTCCCAAAGAGGGATGATCCATCGAAAGGGGCATTGATGAAAGAAGCCTTAAAGGGGTCATCAAATTGACACAGCCTGATCCAGGCGTGTCGCCTCAAGGCAACGCCTGTACCAGCAGCTCTAGTGGCTCCCTCCGTAGCATGAGAGAGGAGACGCATAGAGGTATTAGTCACTGATTTCAGTGTAGTCATCTTCGCAGTAAAGGACTGCTTGTCCTGTTGTGACAGAGACTCTGGTGGCAACTCAGTTAGTTCCGATATAAGGTCTTGCTGCAGTCGGATGACATGTGCCAAGTAATTCAGCGCATGGATAGAAAATGTCACTGACGAGTACATGCACTTCCCGAAATGACCCATCGACCTGGACTCCTTGTCTGGTGGATGAACCAAGGAACTCTCCTGTGCCAGTTCCTTCTTTGTGGCTGCTGCAAACACCAAAGCATCTACCAGGGCTCCCTTGGACCATGCCTGCCTGTCTGATGGCAGGGAAAGAATTTTGTCTGGCCTTTTGGGTATAGGCTCTACGGTGTCAGGATCCTTTCATGCCCTAGTGGTGATGAGGTCCACCAAAGGGTCAGCTGGAGGGGATGAGGCCTCCAGGAATACGGACTCATCCACAGAGGGTTTGGGGGCTGACGAACCTCCTCTTTGGCGGAGGATCTCCATAATGTCTCCGAATGAGACGTCCTTGGTAGGTGATCTGGGGGAACCCTCTCCTTCATCCAAGTCTGTATCAATGGTAATGGACTCAGGGGAGTCCAAGTGCCTCCTCTTACACTTGTGCTTACGAGGTTCCTCTCCATTGGGACTCTCTGAAGAGGATTCGTAAGCCTCCAGGGGTTCCCTGAGGGGAACAACCTGGGATTGCTTTGGCATGGGCTGTCCCTGAGACAGGGTAATGGGAGCAGAATCCAAAATCAGAGGGGTCTGGGTAGGATCCGAGTAGGTGAGCTGTGGCCTCAACCCCTGGGAGAGAACCCTTTCCACTGCCCCGAATCCCGATGGAGAGCACACCTCCATAGCTCATAAGGATGAGGCTCTCCCCGGATCTGAAGCAGGGATCGGAGCTGATGGCAGGGTAGTCTGGGCATTGAGGATGGGATCCGAAAGAGCAAGATCTTGACCCTCGGGTCCGACTCCCCGACCATGGCTCCAAGAGTCTCCTGGATCTGAGGAACTCAAGGTGATGGCCGGCATCGAAGAAATGAGAACCATCGGTGCCGATCCAACAGCTCCAAAAGGTTTTGGACCCAAGAACCCTGAAGCATCGGGTCAGATCGGGGAAGGAGAAATAGGGTGGAACATAGTTGTAGAAGGACCCTCTCCAATGGGAGAGGGCCCTGGTAAGACCCCCATCTGAATCTGGTTCTGGATGAACCTCCTCATCAGCCTGTCCATATCAAGGTCAGAGACAGTTTGAGTCGACCTGGAGGAAGTGACCGACTCGGGTCTGGGCCAGATCTGAGGGGAGTGCCTTGGCACCATCGGCTCCGGCGAGAAACCGGGAGAGCAGAGCCGAGGAGAACAAGACCTGGGTGCCTTTGAAGAGGGGCTGGAGAAAGACTCCCTGTCCGGTGATCTTTTTCTGGGCCTGTCCCTCTCTTTGTGGTGCTTCTCCTTCTCTCTTCTGTCCCTAACTCTCTGGGATGAATCCAATGTAGCAGGCCTGGCGGGAGGTTGAGTCCCTGCCTGCACAGTGTCACTGGCTGGGGAGGAAACCAAGGCAGACTCCAGGGCAAAAGCTGGTAGCAGACCTTTAGCCACAAGCTTAGCCCGACGATCCTTCAGTGTCCTAGGGTTAAAGCCTGAACAAATGTCGCAGGATGCAGACAGATGGGTGACCCCTAAACATAGAACACAGAGTGTGGCCATCGGCTGGTGAGAGCTTATGACCACACTCTGTGCATTTCTTAAAAAGAACTTTAGGCTGTTCAGCCATAGTGGAGAACAGTAAAAGCCCTAATGCCCCCCCCCCCCACACACACACACACTTAACAAGGGATTGGGCCTAGGCGGGAAACCAGACTACAAAACAGTACTACACAAACACTTTTTTTTTTGTTAAATTAACACGACGACCATACGTGAAGAAGGGAGGACAAAAGGGAAAGGTATTCACACCCAACTATACTAATAAGACCAAAAAACCTTACGATCTTGCTTAGAGCTCAGAGACCATGATGCTGACTCAGAGTGGCAAACGAGATCTGGGGCTAGATAGGAGGAAATTATGTAATACAGGTAGGGGAGGAGCTTGGAGCTGATGCTTGAAAAGTTTTGCCTGCTCGGATCCGAATCGGATCCGAATACCCATATGTGCAGAAAGAATGAAGTTAACTACTTGAGATCTGATTGTTAATGGAGCCAGAAGATATAATGAATCTGCTGGCCAACAAATTCCTCTCTAATTTTACCCACCCGGCTGCCACCCACCAAGCAATACCATTAAACATACCCCCTTACTATCACTAGATGGCAAGTCTTAAACGCACTAAGGCAAATGACATTGCATCAGTGGGTCCCTATAATATCCCAGGATGCCTCCTAAATAGCCTGAAGCATGACTTATATGGACATTTAGAGTCACTATTTAACCATAGCTTCCAGATAGGTGTTGTGCCACATGAACAGAGTGCTGTAATGGTCATCCCTCTGCACAAGGGCTGTCCATCAATGGACCCTGAGAATGACAGACCTATGCAAAGCCATGGAAACAATCATCATGGATATGATTAACAATGATATAGGGAACCTTCAAATACTGGATGCAGTTGGATTCATCAAAGGTTGATCATACCTACTCAGCCTAGTGGATTTCTTTGAAAAGGTCACCAAGGTAATGGATAAAAGCAAAATGACACATACAGCCTACCTTGACCTGGCTAAGGCATTTAATAAAACACCCCATTTGGGTATTGTAAACAAACTCTCAGAATTGGTTATTAACCCCTATGTTACATGCTGGATAGCCAGCTGGCTCTCAGATAGGATGCAGGAAGTTAGGATAAGGGAGACCACCTCCACAAAAAGGCTGGTCAAGTCCCTCAGGGCTCTGTGTTGGGCCAACTCCTTTTTGGCATTTACTTTTCAGTAGTCAACACCAATGTCAAAGGCCACTGGATGACCAAGTCTGCAGATGGCTGAAAACTAGAAACAGTCATAGAATCCCCCCTCCCCAAGACCCTAAAATCCTGCAGGAAGGACTAACATTGACAAATGAGAGATTCCAAAGCAATAGTTTAAAACTCATTGTCAAGAAATTCATAAGTTTTTAACTAAACCAGAAACTTTATGTTTCATATATGTGTTTGCAAATAGTTTTGGGTTTTTGAAAGTAGTGCTTAATATATGATGTTAAGTTGTCCAATCTCGCCTTCGTTCTTGTTGGATGGGTTCAGAGCTGACCCTCGGCTCTGACTTGGCCACTTACTATAGCTTGAGAGCTCTTTACTGGTTCGAGGCTACCCCTTATCCCAGAATGCGCAGTGCCAGCTACCCAGATCTCGTTTGCCACTTCAGCTGTAAGGTTACGTCAATACTGGCTCAGGCTTAGTATAACTTTTTTTCTCTTCTTAAAATTCAGTAATTTACTTGAAAAGTAGTATTTTCTTCACTGTTTTATAGTAGTTTGTAAGTTATTTAGACCTAAACCCCTTATCTCATCCTTTGCTGTGTTTTTTATGCTGTGTTGGTCATCACCCCTTAGTCGCTAGGCCTTCTGTTTGTTTACCTGAACTCATTTAAATTAGAGTCCCCCTCCCCCCTAAACGACAGCCATTTAAGTGAGAGGCTCTCCTTTTAAGGTTTTTATCAATATAATTTTTATTATTGTTGTGTGTCTGTTTGTGTGGTACTTCCTTCTTTTTCTTAGTATGTCCAAGGAAGTTAAAACCTTAGGGTTCAAAAAGTGTGACTCATGCTGTCAGAAGATGTCTCTGACAGATGGGCACACTAGTTGTGTTTATTGCTTGGGGGCTCTGCACCTGCAGGACTCTTGTGCTATTTGTCATGCCTTTAGTCCAATGGTCCTGCAGGAGTGCAAAAACAAGCTTATCCTCCATGGATTATTAAAACAGGATTCTCCGGCTAAAGCATCTCAGCCAGTGAAACCTTTGAAACCAGTCAAGCCGTCGGCTCCAAGTTCGGAACCGACATGTGAGATTGACAAACCAAGTGTGTCGGTGCCGGCTGGCACCAACAGAATTACCCCTCTGTCGGCTCCAACTGTTACTTCGGAGCCACAAAAGAGCTAGGTCTCCTTCTTTAGAGCATATTTGCTCCGTGCCACAATCACCATTACTCCAAAGCAAGTCCAGTCATCGCTCATCTTCCCACTCCTCTCGATCCTTGAGGTTAGCAGATCAGGATTTGGAGAGAGTGGTCAGTAGGTTGCTTAAGTCACAGGCCCTTGCTAAAATGCTTTCGAGCCCACCTCAACAGGCTTTGGCTCCATCCGCTTCGATTTCGATTCCTCCTCCAACTATACTTAGTTCGGAGCTGGAGTCCATGGATGCTCTGATAGTGGTTCCTTCAGCTCTGATGACATCCTCATTGGCTCCGACTTTGGCTCCAATTACCTCGATTCTTCCTCCCATCGAGGAATCTGGGTGCCAAAGCTCTCTTGTTGGCTCCGAGGGGGGAAGTGGATCGGACTCTTGTCTGACCCCACTCTCCCTCTCGGAGCATTGGCTCAGTTGAGCTTGGCTCCCACATCAGCCTCGGAGCCATCATCTTCAACGCAGGGTGGTATTCCTCTCTCTTTGGAGCTGGAGCCCTCCCTGTGTCTAGACCATGATGCCTTCGAGCTCATGCAGAGAGTGCTGTCCCCACAGACAGCTCCACTATTGGTTCCATCAGCTCCGTCCCCGTTGGTGCCTGTGACAACCTCTGCTCCTCCTCCAGCCCCAAAGCATAGGGACCCTATGCCCCAGTAAACCCCATTGGGTGAACCCACTTCTTCTGAAGCCTCCCCAGAGCATTCTGAGCAGGGTCCCCAGAAGAAAATGTGCAAGAGGAAGCACCTAGACTCCCCTGAGTCTGTCACCTCAGATACAGACCTGGATGAATCGGAGGGGTCCCCAAGGTCCCCCTCTGAAGATGTTTCATTTTCGGACATCCTTGAGATTCTCAGGCAGAGCATAGCTGGACTTCCAAAACCCCCTCCGAAGATGAGTCTGTATATCTGGACGCATTTGGTTCCAAACCTTCCACCTCCTGGGTGTCTCCACCTTTTGATCCACTCATGTCTGTAGTGCCTCGAAAGGCTTGGTCAGCTCCAGATTCCATGGAACCTGTCCCGAGGAGACAGTAAATTCATCACAGCTCCCCAAGACAAAAATGTTTAACTAAAGGTGTCCCAGTTGATGCAATGGTGGTAGCAGCCACAAAGAGAGAGTTAGCTGAAACCTCCTCATCTGTCCATCCACTGAATAAAGACTCTCGTACAATGGACAGATATGGGAAGTGACTGTTTTCATCAGCGACCTTCTCCCTTAGGTCCTTGAATTATCTTTCCCATTTTACTAGGCTTCAGAGGGATCTCCTAAAAGAGCTTGGAGATACCCTACAAGACCCTACAGCTGAGGGAGCTTCAGCCAAGATAGCTACCCAGCTTGCGACTCTTAATTCAATAGTCAACTCCTCCATGAGGCTTATTTCATACACAGCTGATGGAGTGAGTAGAGCTGCGGGAACAGGAGTAGCTCTTAGGAGACATTCTTGGCTGTGGCTGTGTCAGTATGTGGAACCTTTCAGAGCATCCTTCACCAATACCCCCTTTAATGGCTTCTCTCTCTCTTTGGGCCTCAGGTGAAAGACACACTTACCAGATGCCAGCTGGAAGACAAGACACTCTCTGATGTTGGAGTCTATTTTTCCACTCCTACCAGACCATACCCAAAAGGTCAGAAGGGTGGAAAAATGTGGTTTTGAAAATCCCAGGGACTCTTGCCTGATGCACGTGGTGAATTTTCCCCCAGGGGCAGAGGGGGAAATAATAACAATGGCAGACGCCAACCTCGTGACAGAGGGGGTCTGCAAAATCAGGGTGACAGAGATATGTTTTCTTCCAAACCCTAGCAACATCCCTGAAGGGATGCCAGACTGCTCAACTCTAGAGGCAGTCGGGGGAAGGCTTTCATTGTACCCAACCACCTGGCAAAATACTACAAAAGAGAAATGGGTACAAGCCATTATATCTGGAGGTTACAAGATTCCCTTTTATCAACCCCCTTTTGTTTCAAAAAAATCCATCCCAGATGTTCCACCCAATCTAAGGGATCAGGCAGTCACAGAAGATTCAAGACTGCTAGAAAAAAGAGCCATCCAAGAAGTCCCCGCAGACCAAGTAGGATCCGGAACTTACTCAAGATTCTTTTTAGTGCACAAAAATACAGGGGACTGGAAATCAATTCTGGATCTCAGCAGGTTAAACAAGTCTGTACAAAAAGAAAAGTTCCAAATGGTAATACTGCAGTCCATTCTCCCCTTTCTGGGTCAGTTGGATGTGCTCCATAGATCTTCAGGACGTGTACTATCATATAAAAATGGACAGATGGTCCAGGAGATTTCTACGCTTCCAGCTAGGGGCCAGTCATTACCAATTCAGAGCTCTGACCTTTGGTCTCACAACAGCCCCCAGGGTGTTCACCAAATGCATGACAGTAGTCACGGCTCACCTAAGACATCAAGGATTCCAGGTGTTTCCTTATCTGGACAACTGGCTCCTCACTGCTACCACCAGGCAACAACTTATAGAAGCACGAGATTACACCATCACATTGTGTGCTCAACTAGGCATCACAATAAATTTCAAAAAAATCTGCCTTGTTGCCCTGTCAATCTATTACATACATAGGAGCAGAGCTAAACACAAGAAAATTCATTGTAAAATTGCCTCAGGAAAGAGTTTCCATTATTCAAAAACAAGTGTCACTTCTCCTGAGGAGCAAAGAATTCAAGTCAAATATGTTCTTCAAGTTCTAGGGTCGATGGCAGCAGCCATTCTTCTAGTCCTCTTAGCATGCTTTCACATGAGAATCCTTTAGTGGCTTCTTTTCACACAATGTTCCTTCCAGGAGTTACCCATGTCTCACATGATGCTAATTACAGAATCGTGCAAAAGATACCTTTCCTGGTGGATGGTCTCCTCACTAGTTTTCCAGGGCAGACCTTTCATGGAACTCCATCTGGTTGCCACAGTGACCACAGATGCTTCCCTGATAGGGTCGGGGGGCATTATCTAGGTAAGACAGTCCAAGGCACTTGGCAATCTCACAAGTACCACTTGCACATCAACGTCCTGGAGATGAGAACAGTGCTTCTAGCATTGCAAGCTCTTCAAGAGTCTCTTCCTGCTGGGACTATTGCAATACAGATGGACAATATGTCAGTGGTTTGGTACATCAGCAAATAAATAGGGCGGAACCAGGTCTTACGCCTTGTGCCGAGAGGCCCTCAGACTGTGGCAAAGGGCGATTTCCTCCCGTTTTCTGATAGCAATGCATATCCCTGGGATATCCAATGTAATAGCGGACCAGCTCAGCAGGGCTATCCTCATGCCTCACGAGTGGTCTTTGAAACAGAAAATTGTGGATCTTATTTTCTGCAAATGGGGCCAGCCTTGCTGCAATCTCTTTGCCTGTCCCCTCAACAACAAATGCAGCAGCTACTTCTCCCTTGTTCCTCCTCTGGGTCAGACACCCAGGGACACTCTAGTCCACAATTGGCCTCAGGGACTCCTTTATGCATTTCACCCTTTCCTATAATTCCAAAAGTCATTCAGAAAGCAAAATCGTTGTGTTGCAAAATGATTCTCATTGCCCCCTATTGGCCTCAACATATTTGGTTTCCGTTTCTTCACCCCCATCTTCTAGCTCAGCCTTGGAGTCTGGACCCAGTACTGGACCTCTTGATTCATCAATCAGGCAGGCTACAACAATCCCTCCAATCTCTCAAGCTCACAGCTTGGTTACTCCACTTCCAATCCTAGCCAGGCTCCAAATACTTCCCCAGCAGTGCGTGAGATTATTGTTTCCTCCCATAAGGTAAATACAAGGAAACCAACCAAAAACTGGAACTGGAAGTGAAGCAAAAGAACCTCTTCCAAAATTGGTTTTAAACGTTTTAATCCACAGTGTTCAGGACTTCATCAGATGCTGAAACAAAACAACAGTTCCTAGTTACCCTTTTATTGGTATTGATATTCTAGAAGAATTTATTAAATATATGGATCCAAACTAGTGTCTAGGGGAAACCTACTATGTTAATTCTTTCACACTTTGATAGTGTGCACCCTCTATGTCGAGGATGACCAGTAAAGATGACAAATTCTTTTAAGATGTGATTTGTACACAAAAATGTTTCTCGAAAGGGGTTATCGAATGATTTTGTTCAAAATTGGAGAACAGAGTTGAAAAGGTAGTAAGAAAGATTCAAACCCATAACAGTCATACAAGGAAGTAAAAGTGATAGAAGACAAGGAAGAAGAAAATTTTCAGCAGTCACTTGTTATTGAATATACACACATTAATAAGGAGGTGAAAAACTATTTTATAGGAATGGGAGAGATTTAAGAAATTTTATTGACTTAGAAGGTATTTTTACCCATGCCCAAAGTTATATTCAAAAAAAAACTATTAGTATAAAAAGGATGGTGGGAAACAACATAGATAACGGGAAAAAGAAATGAGGGGTAAAGACAAAACAGGCACCTTTAAATGTGGCAGCATAATGATAACATTTTGAAAGTTGATAAAAAGAAGGAAAAAAGGAAAAAAAAAAAGAAAAAAAAAAGTAAGGAAAAGGGTATAATCAAGGATTTATCTATGTAATATATGATATGCTTCTATGCTCTTGGATGAGGGGAAGACTCAAAAAGAAAGAAAAAGAAGAATATATGAACATATGTACGATGGGCAGATAGCCTTAGAAGCCAACAGAAAACCTGCTTAAAATGGGATCATATATCCATTCAAATTTCTTTGAAAATAAGAGCTGAAAAATATGAAAAGGTGTTTTAAAAGCAATTTTATAAATATATTTATTTAAATATTCAAATAAGTTAAAAGGATTTTTAAAAAAGGTTTTAGAAATTATTAATAAAACAATTTTTAGAATTATTTATTTTATGAATAATAATTTGTTTCAGCATCTGATGAAGTCCAGTAGTGACTTAAAACGAGAGAGGAGAAGGCGTGTATTGTTTTATTTTGCTTACTGTGTTTCTAAATACAAGGAAAGTCTATGCTAGCAACTGGGAAAGATTCTCTTACTGGGCAGATTCCAGAAATTTAGATCCTTTTATAGCTCCTGTACATGAGATTTTGGATTTCCTAGCAGAACTGTTTCAATCCTGTGCAGCTGCTGCTACCATCAGCGTACAACTAGCTGCCATTTCAAATTTTCATGTCGGAGTTTCTAACTCCAGCATAATGTCTCACAAACTCTGTAAGGCCTTCATGTGAGATACATCTCTACTTAGACCCCCAGTGAAGGAGCCACTTCCACCTTGGGATCTCAATTTGGGTCTTGCCTCCTTGATACTGCCACCCTTTGAACCAGCAGCATTGTGTTCCTTGAAGTTTCTCTCTTGGAAAACTCTTTTCTTAGTTGCTATTACTTCTACCAGATGTGTTTCAGAACTTCATGCACTATGTGTTCACCCTCCATATCTAGTTTTTCACAAAGACAGGGTTTCTCTGAGAACTAATCCATCTTTTCTACCTAAAGTTTGTTCGGACCACAACTTGAATCATTCCATTGAACTCCCTGTTTTTTTTCCCCTAATTATTCCAACAAGGCAGAATACAAATTACACCAATTGGATGTGCGTAGACAACTGCGTTTCTATCTCCATGGAACTAAAGAAATGAGAAAATCAGATCAGTTGTTTCTTTCATTTGCTAACAACAAACAAGGCCTTCCAATTTCTAAACTAACATTGTCAAAATGGTTATCGGGCACCATCGTCCATACCTACCACTTGCGACAAAAAGATCTTCCAACAAAACCCAAAGATCATTCAACCAGGTCAGTAGCTGCTTTGGTAGCATTTCAATCTAGATTGCCCATAGATTCAATTTGTGCGGCAGCTACTTGGGCAGATCCTCATACATTCATTTCTCATTACAAAGTAGATGTAGTCTCCTGGGGCAGAGCTTCCTTTGGTTCCACGGTTCTGAAGAGTCTGTTCCAATGCGCCACCCAGGACTGAGGTGTCATGGACGCTGTCCCATCCAGCAAGAATGAAGGTGAGATTGGACAACTTAACATAAAGAAGTCATGTACCTACCATAATGTTCCATGTTAGTTGTCCTGCATCTCGCCTTCCTTCGTGCATCCCTCCCTCCTTCCCCCTTCCTTCAGGATTGAGAGGAGTTTCTCAATGGTTTCACTGGCTAATTTGTTTTGTTATTAGTTGCTTCTCATCCAAACCTAACTGTATATCCAGGTTTATTAATGGATTATCTTCTATAGTTATGTCTAGTGTGAGCTATCAAAAACGAGATCTGGGTAGCTGGCGCTGGGCATTCTGGGATAAGGGGTAGCCTCGAGTCAGTAAAGAGCTCTCAAGTTATAGTAAGTGGCTGAGTCGGAGCTGAGGATCGGCTCTGAACCCATCCAGCAAGAAGGAAGGCGAGATGAAGAGCAACTAACATGGAACATTATGGTAGGTACATAACTTCTTTTTATACAGCCATGATGACTACATTTTCAGTAGATTTTAAGTCAACATGGAAGAAAGGTCTTTCAGTTAGTAATAACATACACATTATAGTCAATGGCTTATAAATGTTTTATCATTAAATATTAATGGTCTGAACAATAATGTCAAAAGAGCTGGTTTCCTTAAATATATCAAAATGCATAAAGCCCAGATCATTTTTTACAGGAAACCCCAAAATTAAAAAAAAAAAATCTACAAAAATACTCATTCAATGGCTATACCATTCTGGCTGATTCATTTTTTTAAGATTAAGTAAAGAGACACTCATTCTGTGGATAAATACTTATACTATGCCAAGAATTATAAATACAATTTCAGATAAAGATGGGATGCCAATCATGGTTATTTTGGAAATCAATAGGAAGTATTATACTTTGATTAATACATACTGGATACCAAGACTAAGTACTAAATATGTTGACAAATATCTGGACCTGATTACTTTAAATACAAAAGGGGAAATTATAGCACCAGGTGATTTTAACTGCCTATTATCAGGCAATGATACTTCTAAAAATGATAAAATAAAACTAACATCTCAAGCCAAAAAGTTAAATGACTTTACAAACCAGATGAACCTTAAAGATATACATGGCCTAAGAGAACATTATTCCTTATTCTATACTCACTATTCATATCGGTTTGGTACACAAGGAAACACTGATAAGGTCTTTGTATCAAATAAAATATACTCTAAAATAAGTGACGTATCTATAATGACTTGTCCACTTTCGGACCATAATGCTATAAACTTTACTTTAACTACACATACAGATGATTTAAGATTTCTACAGAGAATTCCTGCTTACATAACTAAGTTAAATGACTTTAGGGAATGGATAATGAAAGAAATAGACATGTTTATGGAAACAAATGATAATGGTGAAGTGACTGATACTATACTATGGGGCACCTTTAAAGTTTATATATATGGTAGAATAAAAATCTTGGTACCTTAAAAAAAGGAGAGAGTGGGACAAAGAACTTTTAGACTTACAAAAAACATAGACAAGATAAAAATGGATGCAAAACCAAATAACAAAGTAGCACATAACAAAATTACTAAGTTAAATCAAAAATACTTAGAAGTTCTGAATCATAAGATAGCCATAAACCTGGAAAAATTGAAATTACAATCTTATGCTGTAAATCCCAAATATATACATAGTGGTAACATCCAAGAAAATAAACAATCAAAATCTTATTAATGAGATTAAATATAAAAGTGATGGTTCAGATAAGAGTACATCTAACTTAATAAGCATATTAGAAGTGTTCAAAAACTTTTATAAAGATATAAATAATAACGCACTACTTTTGGAGACAGATAATGTAATAAATACTTTTATTCAAGAAAATATAACTACTAAGGTGTCAATGCAACAAATAACATATTAAATAAACAACTAACACTAACAGAAGTGAAAGAGCAAATAAAAATGTTAAAAGATAATAAAGCTCCAGGACTGGATGGAATAATTCCTAAATTATATACAATTTTTCCTGAATATATAATAAAGAAAATAATGAGTGCCTTTATTATGGTTAAGCAAAAATGTATAACACCCCATTGTGGAAATACTCAATTATCTCCCCCATACTAAAAAAGGAAAGGACCCCAAATCTTGTGATTCATATAAGCCAATTTTGTTACTAAACACTGATTATAAAATTTTCATGACAATATTAGCTAATAGGATAAAGAAAAGATTACCTAATCTAATACATAATGATCAGTGTTCATTCTTCATAAAAAAGTGCAATATAACATTATTAAATTACTATCATTAACAGACATAGTATGCAAATACAAAAAACAACTAACTATTATCAGCCTAGACATAGAAAAGGCGTTTGATTCTATTAGCTGGTCTTATCTACAAAGAATTCAGATTGGTTTTGAATTCTCCTCAGATTTTGTCAACTTATTAATGAAAATTTATAGTGGGGCACAAGCTTATGTGAAAATCGGATCATGTCTATCCTCACCACTAGAAATCCTCAAGGGAACTAGACAAGGTTGTCCTTTGTCATGATTATTGTTTGCTCTTTCAATGGAACCTTTTGCTACATATATCAGAAAAAAGCAAAATATAAAAGGCTTTCAAGTTAATAAGGACTATTGTCCTAAGATACAATTATTTGCTGATATGTTGTTAACATTGGGTGATATTGATGGTTCTTTGCATGATGTTATAAATACCTTAAGCAGGTTTGAAAGAATTTCAGGGCTTAAATTTAATCATAATAAACACAAAACATTACTAATTAACAAAAAATTCAACAAAAGCCTAAGAGAGAATAGCCTGTTCAATTGGGAGAATGATGTATTAGAATATCTGGGTGTCAATATAAAGAGTACATGGAAAGAGTCTATTAAACTAAACCACAGCAATTTAATAACCACCATTAGTGAACTAATCAAAAGGTGGAATAAAATGTTCTTCACAATGGAGGATAGGCTCTCTTTAATTAAAATGATAATTTTATCTAAAATTTAGCAAGAAAAGAACACTGTCAGGGTAAGGTATCACCTCCCAAAAAAAGCATAAATCCAAAATCAAAAGAGGATGATACTCCACAACAAATGAAGCAAAACCAGATGAATGAAAAGACAAGTCCTTTATTCGAATAAGTAAGCGCTTTCACATTGCTTGGAACGCTTCATCAGACTTCAACAAACCATAAAATTTAAATCAACTTATATATAAGTAAAACACCAATGAAAAACACATTAGCAAGTCACATGCAAGTTACAAAAATACATCATTTCCTTTCCATAAAAATTTCACTTGATTACTCACAATGTTTTTGTGTATATGGGGGGGTGTGCATGCTACTTCTATGAAGAATAGCATTCTTCCTACATACCTTCCTAAATACTTCTGTTTCTAGAGTATTGTCTTTTTTCCTCAATGTCACATCTAAAAAATCAATTGTGTTTTGTGAATACATTTCAGTCAACCTAAGAAATGGGGTAGTTCCATTAATATATAGAACAAACTCTTTCAGGAGCTCCAATGTGCCTCCCCATTGTGAGTAATCAAGTGAAGCGTTTTTCTAACATAACTAGTGATGATTTGGTTTTCTCTGATGCATTAAAAACTATAGAAAGTGATTTTAGGCATAGAGGCTATTGCAATAGAGATATGCGTTCATTGGACACTTTTGAACGTATACATCTAGGACGTCCTTTTATTAAAAAACAAGGCAGTATAGATGAGAGACCTATAGTGAGGAATAATGATAAGAAGAGACTAGTGATACCCTTTACTAATAACAATACTTCTATTGTCAACATTATTAAGAGACATTGGAACATTTTACAGTTAGATGATGGTATAAAAGGCTTAGTGGGTGAAAAACCATCCTTTAGCTATAAGAATACTAAATCTTTAAAATGTATGCTTTGTTATGAGAGAGTGCCTAAAAATAAGATCTCCTCCCAGAGAAAGGGTACATTTGCATGTCGCTCTTGCAACCAGTGTATATATATAATGAAATCTAATGTTTTTATACATCCAGATACTGGTGTTAAATATGAGTTTAATGAATACGCTGATTGTAAGTCAAGAAATGTGATTTATTTAGCATCCTGCATAAAATGTTATTGTTTCTATATAGGAAAGACTAATAGAACCTTAAGAGAAAGGATACGAGAGCATTTGTATGCTATACATAGAGAGAATGAAGGGAATGCCTTAGCCAAGCATGTACTACAAAATGACACCACACATGCCTTTAGATTTTTAATAATAGGACAGTTAACAGAGACTGAAAGACTTGGTAATATTGGCAATAAGACAGAAAAAGCTGAGGCAAAATGGATAATTAAGCTATCTGCGAATAAAGGTCATGGTCTCAATGATAAATTTTCATTGAGACCATTCTTATTAGATAAACCTTTGAAACATTAAACAGTAGTAATATGTTTCACTATGTAATATATGTTTTAGTATGTTTTAACATTTTACTTCTACTATTCATTTATTAACATGAGACTTTTATGATATATTTATATAATTTTTATGGAAAGGAAATTATGTATTTTTGTAACTTGCATGTGACTTGCTAATGTGTTTTTCATTGGTGTTTTACTTATATATAAGTTGATTTAAATTTTATGGTTTGTTGAAGTCTGATGAAGCGTTCCAAGCAACATGAAAGCGCTTACTTATTCGAATAAAGGACTTGTCTTTTCATTCATCTGGTTTTGCTTCGTTTGTTGTGGAGTATCATCCTCTTTTGATTTTGGATTTGTGCTTTTTTTGGGAGGTGATACCTTACCCTGACAGTGTTCTTTTCTTGCTGAACTTTGCTACTTTGTTCACTGAAGGGACATGACAGAAGAAACCAGCAATGTGTTACTTGAATCCAGATCTTTGGGTCTTACAGAAATCTTCACAGAAGGTATTAATCCACTTTTAAAACTGTCTTATGCTGAATTAGCAAAAGCAGCCTCTACACACAGAGATACTGATTGGCATGTAGATGTTTTACAAACAATGAGAAAGCTCGAGGACAACCTCAGTAAAATTAAGAATGCCCAGTGGCAAAAAAGACATATGGAGGCATGCATTAATTTTAAAGTTGTCCCTAGAGGTCTTCGTTTGTTAAAATGCCTACTTTGGCTCTGCCTATCCTGAACTTTTGTCTAAGTGGCAGCAACTTAATTTAGATACGAGCTATGCCTACATGAGACTACTTATTGAACAATATACTTTAATAGAGTTGGAACTTCAGCAAGAAACTATAGCTTTAGAAGAAAAACTGACTGCAGCCCTTACCAACACACAGAAAGAAGATTTTCTTTCTGATATAGCAACTACAATGCAAGCATTAGATAATAAGTTATTATTGGCAAAAAAGAAGAAATTAGAAAGAGACTGTATGGATTTCTCGAGGAGGAACGTCTTCTCCTGGCCGAGAGAGTCCACCAGGACAACATATGCTGTGACACGCACAAACATTGAAATGCCTTTCTCTGAGCGTAACACTTTATCTGCTCCTACTCCTTCCATGCCTGCTTCCTCTTCTCAGGTAGAAGCAGCAGTCAGTGAACAATGCTCCAGTGTGAATACAGTGAACTCTGATGTTTTAAATACAACTACCATGTCAGCACCTGTAGTGAGAAGAAAAACTCCTATATCAGCTAGTGGAACTGTTTCAGCTGAATCTAATGACACTTCTCTTCGTTTTCCACTCCCTTTTCGACAGGAGATGAGGCAATTGGAGTCCACAAACCACCAGGAAAAGGAAGATATCAGGAGGCCAGTTAGAACTTCAGAAAAAAACTTTCAAAACTGTAACCAGGACTTGATTATTAATCTTTCCAGTCACATGCTTATGGACAATGAAAGAAAGATTTTGAACAAAGGTTTGTCCTTCATTCCCTCTCAGGGGACTGATGTAAGTGATTTAATTGTTGACATAAAATGTTTTGTTAGAAATATTGCACTTGGTTTACAGTTTGGCAACAATGTTTCTAATACTGATGTTATGTCTTTTAAAAAACCTTCTACTTATATGCCTGCTATACATCCTTTATTGGAAAGTTTTGAAAGAGCTTGCAGTGATGATTTGTTGAAGTTTTTTGAATCTGACAATATAAAACTTGATTTTTACAATATTACCAAGGAAGAGAAGTTAGCCCTTCATGATTTAAAGAACAATACTAGTATAGTCATTCGACAAGCTGATAAAGGGGGAGCTACAGTACTTTTAGATACCTGCTACTACCATGATACTATGTTAGAAATGCTCTCAGATACTACTACTTATAAGAGACTGAGCATGTCAGATCTAGATAAATTAATAAAGACAGTACATGCAGATTTATATGACATGTTGATGTGTGGGATTATTGATGAAGAACTTTACAAATATTTTTGATAGAGAAACCTGTGATACCAGTAATTAGAGGTTTACCTAAGGTACATAAGACCACACATAATCCTCCACTTAGACCAATAGTGTCTGGCAGAGGCTGGTTAACTGAGACAATATCTATTTTTCTAGAAAAAAACTTGAGACCAGTCGTGGAATCTACTAGATCTATATTACGTGATCTGAAACAGTTCTTTGAAACACTAGCACCTTTCAATGAGAACAATATTCTAGAAACTACAGATTATATGGTAACACTAGATGTTGTCTCTCTTTTCACTTGCATACCCAATGATGTGGGATAGATTTCTTAAGGTTATATTTGTTAAACAAAGGACTTAGTAACAATCAAGTTATTAAACTCACAATGTTGTTAGAAATGGTTCTTTGTCACAATGTTTTTACCTTTAATAATGAATACTTCCTTCAAATTAAAGGAGTAGCTATGGGCACATCTTGTGCAAACTCTTATGCTAACCTTGTGTTAGCATACTGGGAGAATACATATGTTTTAGAACATTTGGCTTACTCCACTTCTATAAGATATTATAAACGTTTTGTTGATGATCTTTTTTTAATTTGGGGAGGCACATTGGAGCTCCTGAAAGAGTTTGTTCTATATATTAATGGAACTACCCCATTTCTTAGGTTGACAGAAATGTATTCACAAAACACAATTGATTTTTTAGATGTGACATTGAGGAAAAAAGACAATACTCTAGAAACAGAAGTATTTAGGAAGGTATGTAGGAAGAATGCTATTCTTCATAGAAGTAGCATGCACCCCCCCCCCCATATACACAAAAACATTGTGAGTAATCAAGTGAAGCGTTTTTCTAATATAACTAGTGATGATTTGGTTTTCTCTGATGCATTAAAAACTATAGAAAGTGATTTTAGGCATAGAGGCTATTGCAATAGAGATATGCGTTCATTGGACACTTTTGAACGTACACATCTAGGATGTCTTTTTATTAAAAAACAAGGCAGTATTGATGAGAGACCTATAGTGAGGAATAATGATAAGAGGAGACTAGTGATACCCTTTACTAATAACAATACTTCTATTGTCAACATTATTAAGAGACATTTTAACATTTTACAGTTAGATGATGGTATAAAAGGCTTAGTGGGTGAAAAAACATCCTTTAGCTATAAGAATGCAAAATCTTTAAAACGTATGCTTTGTTATGAGAGAGTGCCTAAAAATAAGATCTCCTCCCAGAGAAAGGGTACATTTGCATGTCGCTCTTGCAACCAGTGTATATATATATAATGAAATCTAATGTTTTTATACATCCAGATACTGGTGTTAAATATTAGTTTAATGAATACGCTGATTGTAAGTCAAGAAATGTGATTTATTTAGCATCCTGCATAAAATGTTATTGTTTCTATATAGGAAAGACTAATAGAACCTTAAGAGAAAGGATACGAGAGCATTTGTATGCTATACATAATGAGAATGAAGGGAATGCCCTAGCCAAGCATGTACTACAAAATGACACCACACATGCCTTTAGATTTTTAGTAATAGGGCAGTTAACAGAGACTGAAAGACTTGGTAATATTGGCAATAAGACAGAAAAAGCTGAGGCAAAATGGATAATTAAGCTATCTGAATAAAGGTCATGGTCTCAATGATAAATTTTCATTGAGACCATTCTTATTAGATAAACCTTTGAAACATTAAACAGTAGTAATATGTTTCACTATGTAATATATGTTTTAGTATGTTTTAACATTTTACTTCTACTATTCATTTATTAACATGAGACTTTTATGATATATTTATATAATTTTTATGGAAAGGAAATTATGTATTTTTGTAACTTGCATGTGACTTGCTAATGTGTTTTTCATTGGTGTTTTACTTATATATAAGTTGATTTAAATTTTATGGTTTGTTGAAGTCTGATGAAGCATTCCAAGCAACGTGAAAGCGCTTACTTATTCGAATAAAGGACTTGTCTTTTCTTTCATCTGGTTTTGCTTCATTTGTTGTGGAGTATCATCCTCTTTTGATTTTGGATTTATCTAAAATTTAGTTTTATATTCAGTCACTGATACTGCCCCCTCCCAAAAACATATTTAAAAAATTAGATTCCATGCTACTTAAATGTTTATGGTTCCCCTTAAAAAATAGGATTGCATATAAATGGCACATTAGAGCTTGGAACAGTAATGGGATAGCAGTCCCTAGCTTAGATCTTTATTCCAAATCAGTTATAATTAATGTAATATTACATTGGATCACATCCACCTAAATATCTGGCTGGAAAACAATACATGAGATTCATATAACTGATGTCATAACTATAGAAAATCAATTTAAGGAACAATAGGGAATAAATAGAGTTCATTGGCTTTTACGTGAATTTTGTCTATTTAATAAGAAGTTTGATCATTTTTCTTATGGCATTAATCAAATATTTAATTTGTTTGTTTGTTTGTGTCCTTCAGCTTTTCCCGGTTAGGGGTCGCCACAGCGGAACTCTGGTCCGCTAATGATTGGCGGTAGATTTTTATGTACTGGCTTGCCGGGCCTAATGCACAACCTTCAACAAAGGAACACCCAGTCATGCATGTCACTACACAGAAGATGCTCTGAGAATCGAACGTGCAACGTCTAACTGTGAGGCGACAACACTACCGCAGCACCACCGCTGCACTATTAATCAAATATTTAATAACTTTAAAAATATAATTGATTGTAATTACACCATTAAACGATTTCTATTTCTTATATTCCCTATAGCATACTCCCCTGATTGCCTAGATTCTTTCAACATCAATGTGATGCAAAAATTAATGGAAAATAACTTGATATTCTGCCATCAGTTTATTGAAAATAAGAGTATTAAACCATTAAACTCTCTTTTATGTAGTTTTGATAATAATCAAGACAGTTGGAAGTTTATACACTCATTATGGCAGTTTATAGAAAACAAAATGAGAGTATCAATCAACCTAGAAACTGAATCTATACCTAGTTTGATTCAGCTTTTTAATAGGTATCTTGAAAAGACAGAAAATCAAAAAATAACTATTTCACCTGTCTATAAGATACTAAGAGAAGACACTCTAAAGTCTGACTCAGATTTTTGGAATTACTATGTAAAGATTAATGGAGAACAAATATTTGATGAATCCAAAAAATTGTTATTGAATTCTTCATATGGTACATCTTCTTCATTATATTGGACATTGTATACATGGAAATTTATGAATAGGAGTTTCTATACTCCACATAAAATAAATCTCATACTCAAAAACAGGGAACGTAAATGTGGGAAATGTGATGAATTACTAGAGACCAACTGGGTTCACATGTTTATTGAATGTAGAAATGTTCAGTACTGGAAAGACTTCAGATATTTTGCAAATGCTTTATGGTCTATTCAGTGTTCCTATACCTAATGTATTACCTAAGTTTCAGATTCAGTTACTCTGGTCAATTCTTGCAATTGCCAGAAAAGTTATTACTTTGAACTGGAAAAGTAAACAAGATTTGATGTTTAAAGATTTGTATTAATTTTAGCAAAAGTTGTTTGTAAAAAAGAACTGCAAACCATTTGTTATAGAACTCATAACATTACTCATAAAAAATAACATGGCAAAAATTGGAAAACCTTTTGAACAAATACCGATAACTTCTCATGGATAAAATGATTGTTTATCATGGATGAATGCAAATATTGTACATAGTTTTGTTATTGTTTTAATGTATTTGTTATATGTACATTTGCGTAAGTTTATAGTGAAAACAAAATAAAAATGTTTTTGAAAAAAAATACATAACAGCATCTTTTTGAGAAGTCAACCTCTTTACACATATCTAAGAGAGATATCCAGCCTAAGAAAATGGATGAAAATGAACAGCAATCCACATTTAGTCACTATTACTGCAATATTCCATAAACAATGTTACTGGCAAATTTCTGTCTAGTCTGGTGGCATAGACTGTAGTGGGATTGCAATATTGTCAGTATTGTAATTTTTGCTGCAGGATTTGTGCTTCTACAGCAGTTTATATTCCAGTTTTGCTGCTACTGTATAATATTCTATGTATTGCCTGTGTAAAGCTGCATTCCAGTGCCTTTGTTTGTTACATTGCTGTTTTCCATTGTTCTGCCCTAGCGTCCACTGACATATTGCCTCTATAAATTTGGTGTGCTTGCATGTCTCTTGGCTCATTCCCACAGAACTTGGCAACACTTGGCATATTTGCCTGTGAGCTAATGCCATCCAGGCTGAGATAAGTACTTTCACTTGACAAACTGCATTTTCTAAGTTGTGTACTGCTGCTGTTTTCTTGAATTGTATATTGCATTTATCTGCATTTTAACACTGTAAAGTGCATTGGTTTTCCAGTCCCCTTGCTGCTCAATTAATTGCTTGAAAATCACCATAACAATGTGGGGATATCTAGTTCTTGACTTCTGTTAGCTTTTCACTTTTAGTTAACCTTTCTATGTTTTTACATTAAGATGACTTAGGATTACTCATCTAGTGGCTGTAGGGTGGAACCCAGTCTGTCCAAGCTGAGAAACACACAAGAAGGCTTAAACTAAGGCAGGAGCTACCAGGATGGACTGCACAAGCATTGTGCTCAGAAAGTAGAGTCCTGAAGTACAGATCTGCATGAGGCCAGATGTTTTGTGTCATGGTGAAGACCATAATTACTTGGTGAAGCCATGTATGAAAAAGCAAGTAGCTCTGATGCAAATGGTCTGCATTGAAACAAGCACTGGAGGCAACTACTCCTTTGGTGGAGTGACCTTTAACAGCAACTTTAATCAAATCAACAGATGGTTAGTTGAGTGGTGACAAAAGATAAAGAAGCTAGTAATCAATACAGAAAGTGTCTTTTGGCAACCACACACCCTTTACTTCCTTTTTTTTTTCAAAAAACTTTTTATTGAATTTTTAGGACATTGAAATAAAAATACAACAACAACAAACATTAAAATACATATTGAGGAAAAAAAAAATGAAACGTTAGGAGATATTTATAATAACACAATTTTGTATGATAAATGTTTATATCTCAATGCAGTCTAAGAACATACAATAACTATCTACAACATAAACTAATGTTAACCAAAAAGTATATCAAAATAGATATAGATCTAAAATAAAGCAGGTATATAGATATAAAGGAGACTGAGGTCCATGAAACCCAAAAGGAAAGTAGCCAACTATACACTATTAATAATGTGTAACACCTTTTCTATAGCTTTGTTGATTTGTATCGACTTCTTGGGACTTTTCACTATCATTTTCTGACTGATATATGTACAGGCTAGAATTTTAAAATTATTCCAATTCAGTTTAGTACGATCTAGCCAATTTTGGGTGATATAAAGTTTTATAAGTGAACATATGTATATTAGTACTTGTGAATCCAATTTGATGAGATAAATATTTGGTATATGTAGTAATGCAGTCTCCCAGGATAGGGTGGATTTATGATAGCCCATTTTCTGTAAACGGACTTTTAGGGAAGTCCAAAGTTTATGTGAGTGATAGCAAGACCAAAAAATATGTAGAAGATCTGCATTAGGATGAGAACAACAAGAACATGAAGCCGATTTATTAGCGTCAAATTTGTTAAGTTTAGAAGGAGTAAAATATGCATTATTATTAATCATTAGTTGGGTATAAAAGAGTTTTTTGAAGGGCGAGTGTTCTAGTGTATTTTTAATAGCTGAGAGTTTCTGATTTATAGATATATGAGAATTATGTTTGTCCCAATAATTGGAAAAGAGACAAATTGTATTATGAATTATTTGATTAATAAGATTATAGGATATAGATAACATTTTCTTTGGGAGTGTAAGTACCTGTATAACCGCTTTATAATTAGTAATATCTATGTTATCTACTTTAGTGCATATAAAATTAACATTGACAATATCTCTTATTTGACATAAGGTGGTTAAATAATTAACATTAACCTTAAGAATTTTGTGCATATTAGTGAGAGTTTCATTTTTGTATTGTAACAAATCCCAAACAGTGAGATCTTTGATCAGGGGAAAGTTTGAAAGATTAAAAGAAATATTATCTAAATTAATATTAGGATTGAGATGGAGAGGTTGCATTAATTGAAATGTATTTTCTAAGTTGACAAGTTTTAACAGTTCTTGGAAAGCAAAATTTTTTTGTTTTAAAGAATTAAGAATTTTTAATTTTTTCATGACATCTAAAGAAAGAAAAGGAAGAGCTAATGGATTAATATTTTTAGTTAAGATGTGTTGATACCATAATTTTGTCCAGATAGGGTATTGATTGTATTTCTCAGTATTTATATTCAGAATAGATAATAATTTATTGGCGAGATAATCAAGTAATAAAGATGAAAGTTAGGAAGACCAAGTCCTCCCTTATTTTTAGGAGAAATTAATTTAATGTAAGAAATTCTCACTGATTTGGGAAACCATAAAAACTAGCCAGGACTTTATTAATTTTTTGTGAAAAAAGATTTTGGAATCAACTGATCCATGACATTAAATTGAAATAGCAGTCTGGGGAGAATATTCATTTTATTATTGCTGCTTTGATAGAAGTGATAAATTAAGCAATTTCCATCTATTTAGATCAAGTATAATAGACGACCATACTTTGGCTAAATTATTCTGAAATGTGGAGAGACCATTATGATTTATAAAAATCCCCAAATATTTAAAATTCTGAACTATCTGGAAAGTGTGATCAGGAAACAAATATGATTTGTGAGCAAGTGGGTTTATGGGGAGAATATATGTTTTTTGAGTGTTAATCTGATATCCTGAGACCTCAGAGAATCTTTCAATGGAACCAATTAGTTTTGAAAAGTCTGAGCAAGGTGTTTGAAAATATATTATAAGATCATCTGCAAAAGCCGAAAAACAAACTTTAGTGTTAAAAATTCTAGGAATCTTATGGAAGGTATTTTGTGTTATATATAATAATAAAGGCTCTACGTATAAATTGAATAAAAAAGGAGATAGCGGGCAACCTTGCTTTGTACCATTAATGATCTTTATACTTTTAGATACTTTCTTATTGATATAAAGAAAGGTATAAGAATTTTTATATAAGATTCTAATAAAGTCTATATAAGAAGATGGTATATTAAAACAAGACATAATGTAAAAAAGAAAATCCCAGTTGACCCTATCAAAAGCCTTAGCAGCATCCAGGATCAGTGCATACATTGGATTTGAATCTTTTTTAACAAAGTGTATAAGAGAATCGATTGTTAGGGTATTATCCCATGAGTGTCTATGTGACATAAAACCCGCCTGTTCCGAAGAGATCAAGAATGGTAAGACATTTTTTAGTCTAAACGCAAGTAAAGAAGCTAAAATTTTTATATCAATGTTAATCAGAGAAATAGGTCTATAATTATTAGGATCAGTTTTTCTTTGTCCCTTTTCAAAATTAAAATGTTTTTGAGGTGTTCCAATACAGGTCAGATATACCATTAATCATTATGTAATTAAAAATTTCAAAAGAAGGGGTGAAAGCTCAGATGAGTAAGTTTTAAAAATTGGTGTAAAGCCATCAGGTCCCGGAGATTTACTAGTCTTAAGTCTGCTAATGGCTTCGATATTTCTTTAATAGTCAACGGGCAGAAAGTGTATTCTTTTGTTGATCATTTAACCTAGGAAATTTGATAGATGACGAAAAATTCACAATATGTTGTTTATTCCTAGAATTGTTTTCCTTTGAGTATATCTCTGAGAACAGTGATGTAAAGAGCTGCATAATTTCTGAATCAGTATTATAGAACTTGTTGTTATGTTTTATTGATGAAATTCTAGGAAGAGATTGATTACCTTTAATTATTCTGGCTAGCACTTTAGAAGGAACCTGTGCCCATTCAGAGTATGTAGCTAAGAGCCTTTGCTCTGATATGGTAAGATTATGTTGGTGTAGAAGCAGTAATTCTTTTTGGGAACTTAATAATAAATCATATGTAGAGGGATTAGGACATATTCTGTATTGATTTTCCAAATTCTGAATTTTTGTTTTTAACTGTAATTCTTTATTTCTATATTGTTTTTTAAGATATGATGCTTTGTTAATAAATATACCTCTAAGGGTTGCTTTACATGCAGCCCATTGTACATCTAAAGGAATATCTGATTTGACTAGATTAAGATATGTTTCTTTCAATGTTTCAGTTATTAATTCATGTGTATTTTCATTTGAAAGTAAATTATTATTCAGTGTCCAAGTCCAGTCTAATTCCAAGAGATATTCTAGAGTGATCAGAAAAAAATCTGGGTTCAAGAGAGTAACTAATTTTCCTATTAGTAAGGAAGTTGGAAATAAGAAAAAAATCTAATCTTGACCATGACTTATAACATTTTGAATAGTATGTGAAATTTTCTTTTCTGTCATACTGTGTTATATGAGAAATAGGGTCTGTGAGGTTAAGGTCCATTATTATTTCTTCCAAAGCGATGGATGCTTGGAAATTATACGAGGAGGATTTACTAGTACGGTCAATGTCAGGATTAATGATAGCATTCCAGTCCCCTAAAATAAAGTAATGATCTTTAAAAGAGGAGAGAATATTATAAATTTGTATAAAGAAGATATGTTGTTGTTCACAAGGGCCATAAAGATTAAAAATATAATTGGTTTATCAATATCATGGAAACAGGAGATAATGTAACACCATCTTCCATTCTCATCATATTTCACATCAGAAATAGTTCCTGAAAATTATTTTTAACTATAATGGCCACCCACTTGAATTTGTACTATTACCAGCTGCTACTATCATTTTAATCCATTTCTTGCTTTTTTCTTTATCAAAGTCTTCTCTATTTAGGTGTGTCTCTTGTATGAAGCAAATATTAGCCTGTGATTTAAATAAAAGATGAAATAGTAGGGATCTCTTATTTTTATTTTGTAGCCCTCTCACATTCCATGAGTCAATATTTAAGGTCATATAATTAAATAAAAATAGATATATAACATATATCTAAGGCTTGATAAGATATGTTGATAACTATAAACCTCAGTTCCTTATACTTATTATAATGTAACTTGATATCTCCCAAAAAGATTATTTTAAAGATCCTGTAATATTCCTTCCCAAGTACCCCGGTGCCTAGCCACCCACCCCCTGCAAGAGAAGAAAAATATAAGTGAGTCAAGTAAGTGATATTGGTTAACACTACCAAAAACATTTGTATCAAATTAGCATAGTAAACTTTATATAAAAACCTAACTAAATAAGAAAACATTATTATAATATCAAACATATTTACATGACTACCTAAATACAAGATGTCCAACATACTCAATCCCTACTCATGTATTTAATATACGAGCTCCAATTTTGAGTAAGATATACAACAATTTAAAGAATTTCCTCAGCATCACATTCTAAATATTAAAATGAATCAACTATATATAAATTACCGTATATAAAAAATATAAGAAAGATAAATTTAACATTAATGTTTTAGTTATGTAAAAAATCATGTTTCACTATAGTGATATATGAGTAACTATGACATTAAAATCTAACTCACAGCATAAATATATAAAATATGGTTAACAACTAAAAGTTAAAACAGGTAAAAAGTGAGAAGTCTCCCTCCCTAGCCAGCAAAATAAAAGCTTAGAGCTGCTGGACTACTAACCACCTTAAAAATGTGTTTGCATCCATATTTTAACATCATAAGCAAACACATTTTACTAATAAGCATCTATTGGTGAAACCAAAAAAAAAAAAAATGTAAAGAAAAATTAGTGGAACCTTGCACAGTAGTTTCTATGTATCATGTTTCATGTTACATGCATTTAGCCAGTTGCATTTTACCTGAATTTTAATCAAACATGTATGGATTTGACACTGAAGACATTCTACAAAACAAATTCAGCATACATTTCCATTGTCTGTTTTTTGTGCTGGAATGTAACAAGTTAATCATTTGGAGGAATGTGTCCATATACATATGCTTTACTTACAAACATAAATATAACAAAATAATTTTTAAACTAGCAAGAAATGTAGTCTACAATTCTCCTGTATGGACACAAAAAATTATTTAAACAAAACATTTAGATCTGAATAGGAAAACAAAATTATTATACTGTACAAATATATACATTTATATCATGTTTCTATTACAACATATGACCCAGAGTATATTTGTTAAGCGTATTATCTGAGTATTCAGATGTGAAAATCAGTTTATCTAAAATACGCTTATGTTGCTTCAAACTATGCACACTTTTACTTAAAAGAACAAAATATTATACCCGATATGAAAAACAGTACATAATGACTTGAAAATAAGCTATTATATATATTAAATAGGAATTGTACCTTGAAAATAGATGTAGCAGAGCTATATCTGAACCTATGAAGACACTTTCCATCATTTCTTCCATAGAAGCAAAGCTTCACTAAAACGAGAAAGTATCCAGCTGACAGGAGTTGATTAAAGCGAAGTGTGCTTTCTGACTGAAGAATAGATCAATTATATAAGCCCTTATGCCAAATAGAACAAAAGAAATAGAAAAAAAAACACATATTTTAATGTATATGAGCAAACAAGCGTTTCTTTCAACAGCCTGATCTGAAACGAAACCTGCGAGTGTCTTCTGCGAGTGATGACGTCACTGCTGAACTCCGTAGCTTCATAGAAGGTGCGTGGCATAGTGAAACAACAGCTGATGAAGAAAACAGAAGATTTTCGCTCTGTATAGCCTCGAGAGTCTCTAAAATCTCCCTCCAAAATGCTCGTAGTTGAAATAAAGCATTGAACTTGTTATAACTAAACAAAACATGAAAACTACATCGCAAAGCATAAGGGAACCACAAGGCTTATTTAAAAGCTGGAAACTGAGTTTATATTCCTGAAGGAATATATTTGTTCACAATAAAAAACAGTATCTCTTCCTGTTTTCAAAAGAAAGGAAAAGAATATACTGTGCATATATATAAACACTGTGTACACCCTTAGTAAGAATAGATTTAACAGTAAATTACACATACTGTCTGTAGGAACATATCATTTATAGGAAAAAAAAAAGATAATCATCACATTTGTACCCAACAAATAAGTGAAGTATTAGGAGACTGAATCCGGAAGCTTTTTAAATGCTTTAAAAAAACATCTTTTGCTCCCTTAGGATCAGAACACATAAACCTTTTTTCATTAAATGTAAAGGACAAGGTATTTGGATAAGACATACGAAATCTTATCCCTCTTTTTATCAAGTCTGCACAATAGGGAGAAAGTTTTTGTCTGTTTAGTTTTATTTGAGAAGGAAAATCCTGTGAGAATGACAATTTGTGAGATTTCCATACAAACTGTTTTTACTTTTAGCTGCTTGCAAAATTAGAAAAGCATCTTGGAAGTTTAATAACTTTGTATATATTATCCTTGGTGAAGAAGCATCTTGACTTGCACGTAATGCTCTGTGTGCTCTCTCTACAGTTATATTTTTGAGGATGCTTCACAGTTTAATAATGCCTCAAAGATACTCTTAGACACAGACAGCAGATTATTATTATCAAAAGATTCTGGCAAACCACGAATAATAATGTTGTTTCTCGACTCCTGGCTTCTAAGTCTATCAATTTAGTTTGTATTTCAGAAATAGCTTTATCTTTAGACTTTAGATCACTTTCCAGTGACTCAATTTTTATCTCTAAAGCTGAATTACTGTTTTCAATAGTACTCATTCTGTCATTTATTTGCTTTAAAGTATTATCAAAGTCAGCAAATTGTTCTGAGAAGTTTTGAATAGCACTTTGTATAGGCTTTAATGCTAGCTTTAGTTCATCTAAATAAAAGTTTGAGTCATTCAAGTCTTTGTTACTTACTTTGGCAGATTCAGGAGAATTTTTAGATGTTCTCAATCTTTTGGAAGTGGTATCTTTTTCAGGTGAGTGCACTGAAGAAAATTTGGCCTTCGTGGACTGTCTCTCCATGGAGTCAGATTTAGTAGCCATGCCCAGAGATTAGATGCTGATACCAGAGTGACAAGTTCCAGGAAGATTCTGAAGCAGCAGGTGACCAAATCAGATAACACCACAAACTGTTCTGAGGTAAAATATGTCCCAAAATAAAATTTACGAAGATAAAAATATTCCAAATGTATGTAGAAAGATTTGTAGAATCCTTTTATGAAAAAAACTGAGGAAAATATTATTACAAAGTTGTAAAAAAATAGAGATGTTACAAATCTGTGAGGAGCTCAAAGAATAGGGACTAGTCTAGTCGGCAGCCATCTTGGAATCCACCCTTTACTTCCTGGAGAAAAGGACATTAACTGATCCATCCACCAAAATTAAACTCAATTATTCCATGTAATACTTAAGCTGCATATCAACATCTAAGTTGATAGTGGTCATCTACTTCCTGTTTTTTTTTTCAACCACAATGAAAACCAGGAAATTAGGAAATTAGTTCAGAGACCTCTGAAATCACTTTTATGTTGAAGTGTGGGATGGGGATTCATTCTAAGGGGAAACTATCCCTGTGGAAGATCAGGCATAATTCCCTAAGCATAACTTATTTCTTAGAGATACATTTTATAGAAATGAAGGCAACTGAAAATGATGGTCACCAGGAAAAGAGGTTTCCATGAAGCAAACCTCAATGTTGCCAAGTTAGCTGGCTGAACCAGCAGATGGATAAGTCTGTCAATCAAAGATGCTAAGATCCTACAAACAAGAAGGATTCCTAAAATGGACAAGAAGATGCAGCACTCCCTTCAGGAACTGACTGATCAGCCAGTGTTGGGGGTCAAAATCCCACACTCCACAAAATCAAGGTACAGAGAAAAGCTGACAAACTCAGCTTGAGTATGGAAAAACCATACAAAAGTGTCGACAGTATGTGAAAAATCACCTGTTAAACAATTAGGGAGGCACACAGTACTACTACTCTGCTTAGACTGAAAACCATTTCCAAATAGCAGCATAGGCCTGCTAACTGCAGGGCTTCCTGGAAGACTCTCAGACTCCGACCAACAATTCTGGTAGATGAAGGGGATCTACATCAACAGCCAGGCTTTGAGGTAGAGGCAGCTGTCTTAACAACCATAGGAACATCATTTGCTAGGATGGGAAGAATGTTTCCTGCACTGATAGGTAACTTAGAAGCATCTTTTCAGCCATCAGTGTGGAACAAGAATATTATATGTTTTCTTCCAAGATCTTTGCAGTGAGGTGTGGAATGAGCAAGAATAGTGGGGCTGTTTGCAAAAAGTCCTATGTCAGAAGAAAATCATATCTATGTAACCTCCACTGATTAACCAAAAGAAAGAGAACCTTTTTCTTGCAAATGACAAAGAAGATAAGGTCCAGACTGTCCCTATGGACTGAAGATATTGGCTAGGGATGGAATCTTAATCAGGAGTGCCATGATATGATTGGAGACCCAGCACAGGGTATCTTCCAGATGTTGACCTCTCCCAGAATGTAAATAGCTGAAAGACTGATGTTTCTGATTATGGCCCAATGACAGTTGAGAACTGCCATTGTGTCCCTTGGTTATTTATCTAAAACACAATAAACTGGTTGCCTGAGAAAATAAGGCAAAACCCTAGCAGTAGCACCTTCTCCAAGGCCCACAGCACCAGAAGTATTATCATTGTCAGCAATCTAGAATGTAAACTCCCCTTCCCAACTTGGCTTAACTTTTACTACAGTGCTTTATTACAATGCACATAATAAAATAACTGAAATTCAAATTAACAGCAACCTGGGAACTAATATCTGTGCATAATGTGGGAGACTTTAATATGCCTGAACCTTGTACTGCACCCTTCTCAGATGACAAAAGTGACATCCTTAGCTACCATTAAGGAAAGGAATGGCCAACGCTGCAAGTGTCTGACTTGCCTCAGCAATACATTTGATAGGAAAAAGGAGTACAGATGTTTTTTTTCCTAATTTAAGGTGACCCATACAGATTGTATCTTTTGAACTGCCCACAGGAGGCCCAGCTCCAGGCTGACACTGGACTGAGCAAAAATGAACCAATTATCCAGTTAAAGGCAATACTAAGGGGCTATTCTCCAAAAAGACTACAAACACCACTAATAGCTAATTAAACACTCAGCATGATGAAGAAAAGTTCAGATAGCAACACTTTGGAATGAAACCAAAGCCCACCAACAAGTTTTCCAAGATGGCTGCACACTTAGTAACAGCTTGTTTCCAGCTGTCCCAGTGTGAAAACAGAAACTCAACAGAGAAGACCAGTAAACTTGTGTTTAAGGGTAAATTAAAGAAGGTATTCTGCTTCTTCGGGCCAATTTGGTTTGGTTTGTTCTGGTCTGAAGAAGCAGAATACTTTTCTGTGAATGCACCTACCTGTTATAGTCAATAAAAGCTTTTTGGATTATGAGTGTGAATCATTTGTACAACCATGTTTGGAAGGGGTCTTTTATTCTTTTGAACTTTGTTGCTGCTGTAGAGACCTCAACCTTCACTAAGTGGTCTTTGTTTAATCTTGGTTTATGAGTAAATTTCAGTAACTGGCTAGTAGGTGCACTGCCAGGATGCCAGGAATAAAATAAATACAGAAGACCTGGAAAAGAATCAGCTACAAAAAGTGAGGAAGAAACACAGACTGGGGAAAGTTCTATAGCTGTTCAGCAAAAAGCAATGCAACCCTCAGCCATGACTCCCAATAAACTATAGGAAGATATAAGACAACTGCATACAGACCTAGTTAAACTAGAGAAAACATTGATGGAATATATCAACACAAACAACAAAAGGCTGAAAAAAATGGAAGAATCTTTAAATAAATATTCAGATGAGATTATAAAGCTACAAAAATCAGAGGCTGAAATGAAGAAAAGTCTGTCTGAATATGAGACTGCTCAGGAAGAGATGTTTCAAAAAATAATAGAATTGGAGGACAGAGCTGAGATTTTCAGCTATACCAGAGAAGCTGGAAGGAAGAGACTGCATTAATTTTATAAACGCACAAATAAGCAACTGGACTGTTATTCCACAGCAGTTGTTGTTAGTTTAAAGGGCACATCATGTGTATGCTCCAAACTTAGCTATAAGAAAGCAACCTAGATCTTTAATAGTAAAGATGTAATCCTACCAGCAGAAGGAGTTGATGCTGACAAAACTGTGGCAGAAGGACAAAATGCTAAAAGTGGGAGTCAGCAGAGTGTTTGTGGAGAATGATTAATCACTGTACATGAGGTAGAAGAGGAGTAAACTCATTTCACTATTCAGGGAATGTTGAGATGTAGGTGTGAGATTCAAACTGCTGTATCCAGCTGTCTTTAAAGTATTCTTCCCTGGAAGGGCAAAATCATTTTTTGATGAAGTGAATGCTAAGGAGAAAATACAAAACTTTGTCCAACAAAAAGTGAGCTGCGAAACAGAAGAAGATTCTGCTTCTTGTTCTTCTGTTAAGAAAGACCACAGAGAGACTGTACCTGTGAAACCTTTTCCAGTATTTTACCAGAAAATGTTGGAGAGAAGGAAGGGAGCACAAGAGTTGACTAGAAGAATTGGCAGTACATTGGAAATGAAGCAGAGACAGAATCTGGGCAATGGAGAAGGACAGTAATAAAACCAGTGACTCAATGGGCGATTACAATGCAATAATTATACTTGTGAGATATGACAGAAAAGGAAAATCTGGAAATATAGGAACTTTTCAAAATTTCTTGGATTTGTGGGGACTCTAAAGTATATACCCTGCTTCATGTCATTAATGTTCAGAAAAATGCTATGGGGAGGGGAAGAGGGGGAGAAAGCTAATTGTAAGTAAAGAAAACATTTTCTTTTCTTAATAGAACTGTATTTGTGGTGTATAGTTTTCTTTGCATGCTATTTTTAAGAGTAATGGGGACCGTAAATAGGCTCTGTTATTTTTCTTTCTCCCCTCTTCTCTCTTTCTTCTTGTACAGTTTTCATAAATATATGGAGTGCAATTAAAAAAAGCATTGCTTAAAACACATGGCAAAGTTATAAAGTTAAAAAGTTAAAATTAATGGGTTCTTTTTCATTCATGCATGGGGAAATGACTGTATTAAGGACAGCAGGTAAATGAAAAAGAACATTGAATATTATGAGGCTTTTTTTCTAGCAAATGCAATTCTGCAGCTGGTCTTCATATTTCCATGGAAACAATTTGATAAAGAGAAACTGGCTGTCTGGTTCTCATGTTTCCATGAAGACAATCTGGTAAAGAGAAACTGGAGACAGTCTGGTGGTATGGAACTGGATGAGGGGAAAAAAAAAAGAAATTGCCTAGGACATAATGTTCTCTGAAAACAATCAGGGGCTTTAAATATAAGACAAAACCAATTAGACTTGAAGTAAAGTTTTCTCCGTTTTTTTAAAATGTA
This sequence comes from Protopterus annectens, assembly GCF_019279795.1. Lineage (NCBI taxonomy): Eukaryota > Metazoa > Chordata > Ceratodontiformes > Protopteridae > Protopterus > Protopterus annectens. The sequence continues at coordinate 907,955,890 of NC_056745.1, forward strand.
ATGGGGGTAATAATATAAACAGGTACTTTTTTTTCTTTTTCTCCCTTCTTTCTTTTTCTTTGTTCAGTTTTAAGAAATGTTGCCACTGCAATGAAATAAAGAAGAAGAGAAGAAAGTTCTGGTTGAGAATATGACAAAAGAAACATCAATGTGCTTTTTTCCAATGCTTGCATAGTGAAATGATTGGATTAAGACCCTGGGTGTTTTCCAGTAACAAGTTTATTACAAAGCATGTAAATGAAAAGAATATTGAATATTAGAAGGCTTTTTTCTGGGAAACAAGGTACCCTTAGTAGTTCTGTCTGGTTTGCATGTAACTAGAAGATAGTTTGATAAAGAAAAATGGCTTGGAGAAAGTGTTCACTGAAAGCATTCAAGTGTTTTCTCAGCTGGGAGAGCTACAGTATAAAGATAGACAAAATCAAATAGCACTTACTAATGGCACATGCTGTACCATGCATCTTAGCATAACTAACCTGTCTTTTTGGTTAATTCTAGCCTGTCTGTGTGGCTATCAATTTAGAACTTTTATTCTTATTAGGAAACATAAACTTTAATATTTTAAGGTGTACATAGTTTTGTGTGTTATCATTAGGTTAATAGGTTTTTGAGGGGTTGTTTGTCCTGCTTGAGAGCTTTCAAAAAACAAAACATTGTGTAAGATATGGCATAGGCTCAAATGGCTATGACAAGAAACAACTGTATAAAAGACCAACCTGACGAACAGTATATGCATGTAACATAAAAGTTGGAATAGACATTTGACAAAAAAGCAGTTATATATAATAGGTGGCAATAACAACTATATAAGAACATTATGTTTTCTGTAATGTATTTAAAACTGAATGGTCTTACAGATAAGTAGAAAAAAGAAAGAGTAGTGAACTATATTAAAAATGCAGAGTGCAAATAGCTATGCTACAGGAAAAGTACAGTTTTGTACCTACCATAAATGTAGATGTCCGAGAGGTATGCATCTGCAGTCCTAACAAATGGGTTGTCCTGGCCTCAGGCAGCCCTTCGGTCGGCCGGATTCCAAAGTCTGGGTCTGGCCTCGGCTGATGTCGCACTTCTCCCGACATCATAGCTGCAGTTCAGCGGGTATAAAGGCATCAGCCGACACCATTTTCCTCAGTGTTTCTTGCCCCAGATGCCAGGTGCCCTCTAGGAAGGCTAAATTTGGATAAATGCAAATGTTTCCAAACAATAGAGAGCAAATAGAAATAAACATGTATATACATATATACAAACAAATACACCATAATAGATTCCCCCAGCTAGCTACAAGATGGGCAAATACCCTAGGAGTACCACAGAGGCGAAGGAGGGTGGGTAATCCTGACTGCAGATGCATACCTCTCGAACATCTACATTTATGGTAGGTACAAAACTGTACTATGTCCTTCAAGGATGCATCTGCAGTCCTAACAAATGGGTAGAATACCATAGCCAAACTGGGGGAGGAGGTACTAAGAAGATTATGGTGTAGTTAAGATCCCTTGCAAAACAGCAGTGGCAAAACCTGCTCGGGATCTGGAGTATAAAGGTAGATTATAATACTTGGCAAATGTATGCACGGAGCTCCAAGTAGCAGCCTCTAAAATGTCTTTGATAGCCACTCCTCGTAAAAAAGCTGTAGTAGTGGCTGTAGCCCTTGTGGAGTGAGGTCTGATGTTTTCTGGAGTTGTCTTTCCATGATAAGAGTAACAAAATCTAATGCAATTTCCTATCCATTTTGAGATTGTCTGTTTTAGGTTCATAGGTTCATAGGTTCATACTAGGCTATCTGCCCGAGGGCATTTACAAGCCTAGCCCATCGTTTTGTGGCTTACGCCACCCCTTTAGTATGGGGAACTATACCCATTATTTTGCTGTGCCTCTGTCGAGCAGTGACACTGAGGTAATCCCTGGGGTATATCTGCGATCTCCCATCCATTGGTCAAGATTTCTCTTGAACAAGGCCAGCGAGGTGCTCTGCCTCACATGTACCGGGATTTTGTTCCACAGCATAGGGAGTCTTTGGGTGATGAATCTATCCCTCCAGCACGTCCTATTAATAGCCGTGTCAAGGTTTAAGTCTCCCGCCTTGTGGCTCTGATGGATCTAGATTTTTGAGGTGAAGCATATTCATCAAATCTGGGTTTGACATGGCCTTGTATGTTAGGCAAAGGTCACCTCTGAGCAAGCGGCGACTGAATAGAGCTGGAGTTCTTTCAGTCGGGCAGCATAGGACAGATTTTTGAGACCCTTTATCCTTTTGGTGAGGAACTTTTGTGGCCTCTCCAGCTGCTGCAAGTGTCGGGTCAGATACATTCCGAATGGGACATTGTACTCAATCATTGGTCTGATGAGTGATGAGTAAAGGGAGACTATGACCTCCCTTGATCTAGATGAGAATCCCTTCATGATAAGGTGGGCAATGTAGAAGGTCTTCCTAACTACTTTAGCTACATGGGTGTCGAATGACAGACTACTATCAACCTGGGTCCCCAGGTCCCTGATAACTTCTTCTGTGCTCAGTGGATTGCCACCTATTTGGTAGCTAGGGGTAACCTTGTTTTTCCCAAGGGTATGACTATGCATTTTGGCATTTAACTTTAGGCGTGGCTCTGGCACCAGTTATCCGTTTCTGTGAGACCCTTCTGAAGGATATCTGTGTCAGATGTGTTTTCTACTATGGCCCAGTTTGCAGTCATCTGCAAACTTTGTCAGCCATAACCCTCCTGTGTTTGCTTGTACTTGAAAAGTAGATGCCAAACAAGAGTGGGCCCAGGACTGAGCCCTGTGGGACACCACTTGTGACAGGCTTTGAGTCTGACATGGCGCCAGCAGCTCTGACCCTGTGGGTTCTGTCACTCAGCCAGTTTGCAACCCATCTTGTGATGTATGGGTTGACATTTAAGCTGATGAGTTTTTCAATGATACCCGAATGGGGTATTGTATCGAAGGCCTTAGCCAGATCGAGGTAGGCTGTATGGACTGCCTTTCCCTCATCAATGGCTTTGGTGACTGTTTCAAAAGTCAACCAAGTTTAAAAGGCATGATCTGCCTTTGACAAAGCCAAACTGGGTTGGATCCAAAGTCTGCAAATTCCCTATGTCTTTATTTATGAGGTCCATTATGATCCTCTCCATGGCTTTGCAGATAAGGCTTGTCAAGCTAATGGGCGGTAATTTCCAGGGTCGGTGGAGGCACCGCCTTTGTGAAGTGGTACCACAGTTGCAGTGCGCCACTCCTGGGTACGTATCCAGAGGTAAGACTTTGATTAAACAGCTGTCCTAGCTGTGGGTTTAATTCCTCATTGAGTTCATGGAGCACACAGCCGGGGACACCATCAGGTCCCATGGATGCTGTGTTTTTGCTTTGGAGAGAGCAGTTCTCACTTGGGCGCTGGAGATGTTTGGGGGCTGCAATCGTTTGGTATAGATATCTCTCCTTTGGGGAGGGGAGAAGTTTGCACTGAACCTGTCAGCCAGTATGTTGGCAATGTCTGTAGGATCAGTAATCTTCACATCATTTTGAACTAGCTCTGAGCATATCTGGGAGTTTCCTCCCAGGTTTCTAACATAGCTAAAGAAGGCCTTATGATTGTCTTTTGAGTCTTTAGCTATTTTTCTCTCGAAATTTGCTTTGGATGATTTTATGAGAGCTCTTAGTTTTTACTTATAGTGATCAAGGGTGTCTTACCTTTTAAGGATTTTGCTCTATCTTGTAGTAGCTTCCTCCTTTTGTTGTAGAGTTTGTTTATGGCTGGGGTCCACCAGACTGGACGCTTGCCTTTGGTACAAAGAGTCTTTGTTTTGCTTGGGATTGCCTTATCCATGCAGTCCTGCAGGTGCTGGTAGAAGGCATTTGTAAGTGATTCAGCTGCTTGAGTACTGTTTTCCATATGCTCGGGGCCTTAAAGGAGACCACACTAGTCTTTAGAAGTGTGAAGTCGGCTTTTGAGAAGTTCTTTACTGTGGTCTTTTTATTTCAGGTGGGGTGGGATGAGGACCTCCAGCGAGATTAGTTTGTGGTCTGATCTCACCAGTGAGGGGTACACCTCCGGTGTTGAACATTGTGCTCCCATGTTCGTGATGATGAGATCAAGTATGTTATCTCCTCTTGTGGGGATGGTGACTAGTTGTTCCATGGCATTTGAGTTTATGAATTCCAGGAACTTTTGGGCTAGGGTGTTTGGGCTTGAGTAGTGTTCCCAGTCTATATTAGGGTAATTGAAGTCACCTAGTATGATGGTGTTTGGTGATACATTTATCCCCTCTAGTGTTTTCAGGAAGGCCATGTGAGGTTCCTGAGTTTGTGAGGGTGGCCTGTAACATGCTACAATTTGCAGAGCAGTCTTGCCTATGGTTAACTGCACCTGGATGGTCTCCGATGCATCGTGCGTTGCCACCAGTCTTGAGGTGTGGGTGTCCTTGATGAATATGGATACCCCCCTCCTTTCTTGGTATTGTCCAGATTTTGGGGCCGGAACGCATGATATGAGATAAAACCTGATAGCGCTGGGGTGCTCTCAGGAGCCTTGAACCAGGTTTCTGTCACAGCACAGACATCGATGTTCTCCATACTGAGAAGGGCCTCGAAAAGTGCATTTTGAGATTTAGACTTCTGGCATTGAGCAGCATTACCCTTAGTTTTTTTCCTTTTTTGTGTTCTAGGGTGGTAGGTTTAGAATTTGAGCCTTGCCTAAAAAAGGCACTATGGGGGTGGCAAGAGCCTTTGCCAATATCCGGAATCCCAGGGGTGACAGGTGCAAGCCGTCCCTTGCGAAGCAGCGTGGCTTGTCCAGCATGTCATCCCAGGCAGACAGACACTGGATCCCCTTTGAATGACACCAGTGTTTAAGCCAATTGTTAAAGCTTGAAATTGCTTTTCCTTCCATTCCTGTTGCATATGCTACCAGAAGCTGGTCAGTTTTCCTATTGTTCTTGGTTCTGTCCAGGTAGTAGCGCAATTGCCTATGCACATCCAAGGTATGTAGTAGTTCTTCCCCTGTTCTGTGGGTTGGGGAAGAATGTAGGTAGGTGGATTGCTTGGTTTAATGATACCCTGGAGACCACCTTTGGCATAAAAGTAGGATTAGTTCTCATGGACACTCTATCCTGATGGAAGATAAGGAAGGGCTGTACTGCCATTAATGCCTGTAATTCAGAAACCCTTCTTGCTGAAGTGATTGCCAGCAGGAAAGCAGTTTTCCAAGATAAGTACTGTAATTCTGCTGTTGCTGCTGGTTCAAAAGGGGGAAGTGTCAACTTTTCTAACACAAAGTTCAAGTCCCATGTAGGCAATGGTGGCTTCCTTGGTGGCTTTACATTTTTAATTCCTCTCAAGAACTGCCTGAGTAGAGGATGAGAAAAGACTGGAGGATCCATGTTGTATTCTGCTGAAATAGCTGACGCATGAATCTTAATGGAGGAGTAGGACAGGCCATTGTGGAAAAGCTTTGCTAAGTATTCCAGGATGTTAGCTATGTTTGCCAGTGATACATTTTCTCCTTTGGCTGCACTCCAAATGAGATATCTTTTCCATTTTGCTGAATAAGTTTTTCTTGTTGAGGGTCTGCGAGCCTCCAAGATAATGTCTTTAACCCTTTGAGATAAATCTGGGTTATTTTGTCTTATTTATTTACTTATTTACTGGTGGAATCATCGATCCATTTCTTATTTTGTCTTATGCAATGTTCCAAGCAGCTAGCTGCAGTGTTTTTAAGTTTGGATGCAGGATTTTGTAGTTGTTCTGTGTTAGCAGTAAAGGAACTAGGGGTAGAGGCCATGCGTGTTCCCGAGACATACTCCTCAGCAGTGGGTACCAATGCTGCCTCGGCCAGTCTGGAGCTATCAGGATGATCCTTGGGTGATCTTCTTTGATCTTCAGTAGCACTTTGTGCATCAAAGGAAGAGGTGGGAATGCATATGCTGTCAGGTTTTCCCAACTGAAAGATAGGGAGTCCACCTTCCAAGCAAGTGGGTGGTATGTCCTTGTGCAGAATTTTTTCAATTGGTGGTTGTGTGGGGATGCAAATAGGTCTATTTCTGGTAGTCCCCATTTTCTTGTAATGGATTTGAAGATGTCTGGATGCAGCATCCATTCGTGGGCATCCGTTGTAGTTCTGCTTAAGATGTCTGCTAGTATATTTTCTTTTCCTGGCACAAATATTGCCTGGAGCTGAATGTTGAGGTTCAGGGCCACATTCCAGAGGTCCATTGCCATCCGGCATAGAGGATATGAATGTGTGCCTCCCTGTTTGTTGATATACCACATAACTGTGGTGTTGTCTGTCCTTATCAGCAAATGACCCTGTTGAAGAAACGGTCTGAATGTCTGAATTGCCAGTTTTACTGCCAGCATCTCTTTTTGATTTATGTGTAGGTTCAGCTGGTCTTGAGTCCATAAGCCTTGTATGCACTTGTCCAGCATGTGTGCCCCCCAACCAAGGTCTGAGGCGTCCGTGGTGATAGTCTGGCTCGGGTGAGGGCTGTGGAAGGGCAGACCTTCATTCAATTGACAGGCCTGGGCCCACCAGTGGAATTCTTGCTTCAGGCATGGGATTATTGGAATTTGGGTTTCTAGGCTGTGCTTGTGCTGAGACCATAAATTCCTTAGGTACCATTGCAACTTCCTCATATGTAGTCTGGCATGTGGAATCACAATATTATGCAGGATGCCATGTAACCCAGGGCTTGCAGGACTTTCCTTGCTGTAAGCTGGTTCTGCATTGATAATGCCATGAAATAGAGTGGTAGGTGCTTTCGCTTTTCCGCTGTGAGGAATGCCATTTGGTTTGATGTGTCCTGTTCTGCACCCAAGAAAGTTATCCTTTGGGATGGTATCAGCCTTGACTTTTTTATGTTGACTGTGTATCCCAGGGCTTGCAATAGGTGAATGACCTTTCTCAAATCTTTTGTTAATTTGTTTTTGTTGTCCGCTTGTAACAGGCAGTCGTCCAGGTATGGGTAAATTTGAATTCCCTGAAGCCTGCAATGAGCAATTACTGATGCCAGGCATTTCGTAAATACTCTGGGTGCAGTAGATAAGCCAAAAGGCAATGCTGAGAATTGATAATGCTCTGATCCTGTAAGAAATCTGAGGTATCTTCTGCAATTTGGTCGTATGGGGACGTGCAGGTATGCCTCCTTGAGATCTAGAGTTACCAGCCAAGACTCCTTGCCCAGCATGGGAAGAAGCTGCTGTAGGGTCAGCATCTTGAATTTTGGAACAATGAGATATGTGTTCAGAGCGGACAGGTCGAGAATAGGTCTCCATTGGTTTTCCTTTCTTGGCACCAGGAAAAGTCTGGAGTAGAATCCTTGTCCTTGTTCCATAGACGGTACCTTTTCTATAGCTCTCATCCTTAGTAAGTGGTCTATTTGTTCTAGAGCGTTTGTCTTTTGATTTGGAGGTAGGTTTGGCATTCCTCTCTTCCTTGGTAGAGTATGGAAGTGAAACCTGTAACCTTTGTCTATTGTCTGTAAAATCCATTTGTCTCCTGTAATTTAATGCCAGTTTACTGAAAATAAGGCTAGCTTTCTGCCTAAGGGTGCTTCTAGTTGTTCCCTGGTAGGCGGTTTCAGAGCCAAGTCACTGCGATTGTCCTGTGGAAGAGGTAGTGGCTGGATCTGTGGCAGTACTTCTCTGGTTGTTAGGCTGCCACTGACGTCCCCTGTAGGCACCTCTGGATTGACCTCTGCCTCTTGGGTGCCTATTCCTGCCTCTCTGTGCTCTGTTGGTGTCTGGAAAGGACCAATTCTTGGAAGGCCAGTTCCTACTAAACCTCGGAGGCTGGACCTGCAAGAAATCCTTGACTGTCTGGACAGATTTTGCTTTCTCTTCCACCTTCTTCAACACTTGCTGTGCAGGTGAGCCAAACAAACTGTGTTTTTCCATGGGAGCATCTAGGAGCTTTGACTTTACATGGTCTGGTAAGGACTGCTCTTTTAACCATGCATGCCTTCTGATCACTGTACCAGTCATAGCTGATCTAAAGGAAGCCTCCAGTGCATCATAGCCGCATTTTAAGGAATGATTACTGACCTGCTGAATGTTATGTACCAATTCCTGAAGGGACTTTCGGTCTAAAGGTTCAGGCGAGGACAGTTTTTTAGTTAGCTGATCTAACATAAATTCCTGATACTGAATCATGTGGAATTGACAGTTTAAGGCCCTAGCCGAAAGAGTAGCAGAAGTATAAACTTTTTTACCCCATCTCTCTAATGCCCTAGATTCTCTTTCAGAGGGGAGGGAGTTTTTGGCAGAGGCAGCTGCTACAGCTTTCGGGCCCTGTGAAATAGTTTCAGGATCTGCAAAAGGAGCCTTATACAAGTGATAATGTGTGTCCGGAACCCTGTAGTATCTGTCGGGCTTAGCAGGGGCCGGAGGAAGAGAGTCTGGAGCAGTACAAGCATCATTAAATGCATCATCCACAACTGTAAGTACTGGAGGAATGGCTAAAGGCCTATGCTGTGGCAAATGTAAAAAGGTCCTAAGCCTTTTCCTAGAGTCTGAAAAATCCTGGCCCTGCCACTGGAATTGTTCTCTCATAGCATGCAAGATTTCCCCAAAAGAAAATTCCTCAGGAGGAGAGGCAGAAGGAATGGAGTCTTCTGCATCAGAGTCCTCATATGGAGAATAAGGGCCTTCTGGAGGATTTGTATTTTCTGAATCATCAGAGGAGTAATCTGTAGAAACAGGCTCAGGGGGCTCTGCTCTAGGCCTCTTCTCTGGAGGGGGGTGAGAGGCCCTGTCAGGGTGAGGCTGGGATCCCCTGATCAAAGAAATGAGATCCTCTGCTAGACTAAGCATTTGAGTACTAGAGCTAGGCCTGTGAGAGGGGGTTTTAGCAGGCAAGGTCTTTGCTGATTTAGCTGCTTTAGCCCTGGCAAAAGCCTTAATTGACATGGATGCAGGCGGCCTAGCAGCTCCACGTGCAGGAGTAGATATATCTAAAGGGATAGTATCTGATAAATCCTGAGAACCTGTAAGAGCAGGTGGAATTTCAGTAGCAGATTCAGTCATGCTGGATGAGGCCTCGGTAGGAGGCATGTTTTCGGCCGAAGGAAGAACCGCGGACTCGGTTTCAGCCGAAACCGAGACACTCGCGGTTGGCTTAACCGCGGTTTCGGCTGAAACCGCGGACCGCGAGTGTCGGTCCTTTTCCTTACGCTTTTTGGCTATTTGTGAAGTCGGAGTCTCCGACGGCATGTTATAAGCAAAAGCGGAGCCGAAAAACTCCTCTGCAAACTCCGACCGACGTCTAAGTGTCCGTCGGTTGAAGGAAGCACAGGCTAGACAAGCTGCTACATCGTGGTCTGGGCCTAAACAAGGTAGGCAGTAAGAGTGGAAATCTTTATGAGGTATTTGTTTCCCACAAGTTAAACAGTTATTCACTTTTTCTGACATCAGCTGAGGCAAGAAAGAGTCCCCAACGGGGTACTTAGCTTTTTAGAAGTCTTCGGTAGTAGCAATCTCTGGTTCTGACCGACCGGCACTTGTGAACAGCTTCTGCTTCGGGCGCCACGCGGCAAGAAAGACTGAGGAAAATGGCGTCGGCTGATGCCTTTATACCCGCTGAACTGCAGCTATGACGTCGGGAGAAGTGCGACATCAGCCGAGGCCAGACCCAGACTTTGGAATCCGGCCGACCGAAGGGCTGCCTGAGGCCAGGACAACCCATTTGTTAGGACTGCAGATGCATCCTTGAAGGACATCACATCTGGAAAGAAATGAACATGTGAATTTGATAAAGAAAGGTTTTCATGATGGTTATTCAGTGGAATATTGGGGGTAAAGGAAAAGAGGAGTACTTATATTAATTGCAAGAGGAGCTCCAATAGTGATAGATGATGAAAAAAAGATAATAATGGAAGATATATAGTACTAAGGGGCTACTTGGAAGGGAGGAGGATTACACTGGCATGCATTTACATTCCACCTAAAACTGCTATAATGGAGCTTAAGAAAATTCTGGGAGAAATAATCAGCTTTCAGGAGGAAATATTACTTATAGTTGGAGAATGGAATTTGGTTTGCAGCAGTTAAGATGTGTCTAGGTGGCCTAGATGGGAAAATATAACAAAGGGTAGATTTTTGAAGAATTTTATGAAAATGTTTGGCATGGAAGATGTGAATTAAGTACTAGGAGTTTGGAGTGAATTTACATATTATTTTTCAAGATACAAAAACTGGACTAGCTAGACAGAATTTGTATCTCACAGGAACATGTGTGTTTAATTAAAAGTCTTGAAATGCACCCAATAACTATTTCAGATCATGTGCCAATAATAACTAAAATAAAAATGCAAGGTACTGAAATAAAAATGAGACACTGCCGCTTTCCCTCCTATCGGCTGAAAAGAGAGGAATTTAAGGAATGGGTTTTGGAAGTAATTCAGGTGCTACTAGAGAAGATAGAAATGAAAATATAGCTAGGGAGTGGGATAAAATTAACAAGGAGTTTAAAATGGGTCTATATTATAACATCGAAGTTTAAAAACTTCAAATGTCATATCGAACCCTTTAGTGCAAAAGCTGAGAATAGCGAAGCCCCGAAACATTGAAATGTTACCTAGGGTAAGATTTTGGTGGTCCATGGCTTCGCTATTTACAGCAGTGTGGCGATGGTTATGGACCAGGTTTAGGGAAGTGAGCGAATGGAGGATATGGATTGGGTTCAGGTAAGTGTGGTGTGATGGTTATGGACCGGGTTAAGGTAAGTGAGCAAACGGACTGGGTTAAGCTGAGTGTGCGGTAGTTAGGGACTTTAGCGTTAGGGCGCAGGTGAGGTGAGTGTGCGGTAGTGACAGACTTTAGGGTTAGGGGCAGGTTGAGTTAGGGTTAGGGCGCAGGTCAGGTAAATGTGCGATTGTGTGGATGTAAGAGGGTGGGGTAGGTGAGTTAGGGTTAGGGAGCGGGTAAGGTGAGTGTGCGATAGTTAGGGACCTTTGGGTTAGGGTTGGGTTAAGGTAAGTGGTTAGCTAGTGGTGTATGTCTGGTTTAGTGTAGTGTTTCATAGTGTGTGTATGTGGATTATTTATTTTGGTGTGCTTGAGTTGTGTGTATTTTTGTCGGAACAGCAATTTTTTTCCCCGGGAAAAAATTTGCTATTCTGACTGTTCATTTTTCTAGTGTTTCGATTGAATGGGGTCGATATAACATTCAATGTTTTTAGACTTTGATGTTATAATATAGACCCATTTAAAATTAGGGTGGAAATAGAGGAAAGGGAGATATGGCTAAGAAGTAACAAGAATTATTAAGAGGGACTGACGAATGTTAAAATATTTTAAAATCAGGGGAATCTCTCAGAGCAAGAAAAGGAGCAATTGCATAATGCTAAATAGAAAATAAGGGATTACCTCAATAATATGCACGAGTTTAGAAAGACTGCTGTTAATCAACTGTTTTTAATAATAATTCTAGAGCACAAAAACTGTTAGCATAACAACTCAGGCACAGAAAGTTGAAAGGGCTGTAACACCAAGCTTAGGGAGCCTATATCAAGGAAGATAACAAAAGATCCTGTAGAAGTATTAAAAATATTTCGAACATTTTATGAAAGTTTGTATAAAGCAGAGAAATATGGAAATCAAGAAGAGGTACAACTGGAAATGTTTATGGAAGAATTAAATATGCCAAGGTTAGAGGTAAATGAGGCTCAATTACTAACAGGATAAGAAAAGATGAGATAAAAATGGCTATGTATGACCAATCTACACGAAAGCCTCTAGGAATAGATGGTATTCCTGTGGAAGTTTGGAAGCTAGGAGGAAAACAATGATAAGGATCTGGAAGGTTTTGTTTAACAGTATTTTAAGATGAGAAGTACCAGCATCCTGGAGGAAGGCAGTGGTAATGTAAGAGGGTAAAGATCCATTGGTTGCAACTTCATACAGGCCCATTTCAATACTAAACCATGATTATAAAGTGTTTATGTCTGCAATGGCTAAATGAATTGGAAAAGTGAAACCAAAATTGATATATTTGGATCAGTATGGTTTTGTGGAAGGGAGGCAAACATTTGACAATATTAACAGAACATCAATGATCCAGAGGGAAGCAGAATGTAAGAAAATATCACTGTTATTGGTGGGTCTCGATGCAGACAAAGCATTTGACAGAGTAGACTGGGACTTCATGACCAGGGCAATGGAAGCACTTGCTTTCCCCGATACAAACATAAGATTCATTAGGAGTATATATAAGGGATCAGAGGTGAAAATTAATGTGGGTGGGGTCCTCTCTGATAACTTATGCTTGAGTAGAGGAAGTAGACAGAGTTGTCTGCTTTCACCTTTGTTGTTTGCATTAAATTTAGAGCCATTGCAAAAGAAAATAAGGGACTCAGAAATTCAAGGATATAATTGGCATGATAGGAAAAGCTGGCTGTATTTGCAGATGACATTATTTAATACATGACAAAACCAGAAAGGGACATTTCAGTGTTGTGGAACATAAAACAGCTTCAAATCTTCTCGGGATATAAAATTAAGGAAGCTAAAACAAAGGCAATAGCAGTAAATTATGTACCCACACACAAACTGGTCCAACAATATCCATATTTATGGGGACATTATAAAGTAATGTATTTAAGAGTATGGATTAGAAATGACTCTGTTGTGGCAGCTAAGGATATGTGGGAAGAGACTAAACAGAAGATAATACAAAAATTGAAAAACTGGAAGCTTTGTTTTATGGATATGGATACTAAGATGCAAGGAATTAAAATGTTTTTAATCCCTTTAGTCTTATAAACAGGCCAGGCATATGTTTTATCAACCAGTGGAGAAGCTGTGGATAGCAATTAAAAAAAGAGTTGAATGATTTTATCTGGGAAGGGAAGACAGCAAGGGTCAAGTGGGATAAGCTGATTCTTCCAATAGAACAAGACAGACTAGGATTACCCAATTTGAGAGGGTATTTTAAAGCAACAAATTTAAGGCTCATATACATAACAAGCACAAAACTATAATTCAAAGAGGAAAGGAATGATGACAATACAGGTTGGAAGCTCAAGAAATGAGAGATTGGGATTTTGGATGCACACTCTAAAGGAGAACAGCAAAAATCACACAGAGTATTATATTCATAAAATACCAGGGAGTATTCTAAGAATGAAACCAGCATGGGAATGGAGAAAAGAGATTCTGCTGATAGGGATGACTATAGCTAGGGATACAGATAATAGGCAAGAGGGGGCTGGAAGTTATTGGAGAAAACTGGCAAAGGAACCAAGATATTGGGAGTAAATAACTAGAAAGGGAAATGTAACAGAATGGGAAGAGGCCAAGAATTTATTTGGACTGCAGATTAGAGATTGCTGTCCCTATCAAGGATTGACATCAAAGTATAAGCAAAGAGAAAGAAATAGGGGGTCCTAAATGAAAGACCACTACTGGTAGAGTTTTAATAGAACCTAGAACAGAAGCTGCTGTTAAGAAAGGAATAATTAGTAGAGCATTCAAAATATTGCATGATAATTATAAGAATCAATCAGAGGAGCTTAGAAAGGATTAGGAAGAGAGACTGGATAAGCAATTTACAAAGAGACAAATGGGGGGTATATGTATATCTCCTAAATATGCAACAAAGTCTAGAAGATTTAGGATTTTTGCATGGAAGTGTTTACATAGTATTTTTATACTCCCTGTAGTCACCAAAGAATTTTTCCTCAGGTGGATACCAAATGATGGAGGTGTGATGGCCAAGAAATAGGTGGCTGGGAACACATTTTTTGGGAGTGTGATGAGCTGGCAGACTTTAGGGATTCCCTGTGAACCACTCTGTCGGAGATACTAGGTGCCCAGATTGGATTGACTGGAGATATGTTTTTTTAGCTATGATACAGAATCGGAATTGCTTAGACATAGTAAACCCTTGTTGAGTCTAATTATGGTGGCTGCCAAAACAGCAATTACTAGAAAATGGAAATCAAATTCTAGACCAACTTTATTAGAAGTAGTGAATATAGTACCAAAGACAAAACAACTGGAAATGGCATCTTTAGAAAAGGGGAGGCGCAAACTACATAGAAAAAATGGTAATTGTGGGAACAATATGTGCAAAGAAGGAATGAGGCTTAAGAGGCAGGATTTGAATGAGCCATATAATGTTTAACTAATAATAACTGGATAGATTATAAGTGATGTATAATGTTTGCAACGGTTTTTGAAATGGCATCTGTGATGCATAATATTTGCAAATAAAGTGGTGTCAATGTTGTTTTTCATTTATATAAATCTAAGCTTGCCTATGTCATAAGTGATAATTTAATAAAGATGTTTATTGGAAAAAAAGAAAGGAAAGCACACCCACAGCAAGCTGGAGTGTATTTTGAAGATCTAAAATGATGTTCCAAAAGGCAAACATCATTAACAATATCTGGGCAAAAAATGAAAGCAAGGACATAAACCTTGCAGGATGACCATCCAAACCAATTATAACTGATATGTTGGTGAAATTTGTAGTGGTCTAGAACTGGATGGAAGCAGTCTTTAAGAAGAAAGCATGGGAGTTAATTTCCAGCCCATCCTCTGAAACTAAAACACAATATACAGACCATTTGAGTAGAATCTAGGTCTGTCACAAAACTTCTGCTGAAATGGACTCATTTGACTGTGCAGCTCTTTCTGGATAAGGACCAGTGGGTTCCAGTGCATGAACAATGGTAATCATATGGAGAATTCACCAGTCTCTCACAGTGGCTCTTCAAGTCAGGTGAACTCAGAGCACTGTCTCTCAAGGACAGTCTCAGAACACAGTCAGGACTGTAGCAGTTTGACTGGAGAAGTCAGCATAGGTGGCTGACCCAGCAATTGCACAGCCAAGATCATTAACACTTGACAGTTTTTCTTGAAAGCCAATATGGCCTCTTCCTTTTCAGAGGTTGATCAGGTCCAGAGAAAGGACAAAATAACTAGAAGTGGATCATAAAGACATTCCATTGAAGAAAGGGTCTGTTGCCTCCATTTAGAGGTCATCAATCAGGTCCCATGCTGGTTGAGACAAGCTTTCTCAAGAAAATGGATACTCAGGATTTAGATCTTGAATTGTGCTTTCAGAACAGATAACCTTAATCATGTCATCCTGTGCATGTACATTCTAGAGCTAGATACACTCACCAAGTTGTTAGTACAATCTGCAGGGGCACTGACGTAGTATCCAAATATGAAAGTAAGCTGTGTCACCTTAAAGTCCTCCTTGAGTTTAGATTAGTGGTGATCAATCAGTTTATCAAAGACATCCACAACTACAAGGACCTAGAAATGGAACAAGTATGGAATACTTGAAGACCATAATTGCTAACACAAAACAGGAGTATATTCTTACCACACCTGTCCAGTACTCTATTCTCATTTTCAGGTGGCAATATTAACAGAATGCTATGGTTCACGGAACCTAAGCTGACTGAAAAAAAATATATAACAGGCAGCAATAGGATGACTGGTGTGTTAACCTATCAAACTAGGCAGCAACTTCTAAAGGACGTTAGTCTGTCTCAGTGTTTGCTAGGCAAATCAGTAAAACCTGAATGCTTCCTGATTATTAGTGCCACAATAACAACAGGCTCCAGATGCAGTATAAACCAGTGCTCCTTAGAATTCTTCCCTAAAAGTTTCAGTAGTTGGTTCAGCCAGAAGGAGATAGCTTAAGAGCATCCACAAAGGAAGAAATCAACCATATTACAGAAAGTAGGTAAACTCATTATCCTTGTCTGACTCCAAGACAGAGGTCCACAGGTCCTCAGAATTATTTTAATACTAAAATGCAACAAAATCTGCAAACAGAAGATTATATACTTCTAATATTAGATCTATAAGAGCTGGTCCATCCTTGGTAATTGTCATGACTAAGGCTGCACACCTAAGGACCATTATGTAAACAAAACTTTCTCAATCTAAGTGTCCTCCTCATTGCATAATGCACAATGGTGCTCACCAGCGACAGCTCCAGCTCTGTGGTTAACTACATGAAACTAAAATAACACACACAAAATCTCTGCAGGTGAAGTGGAGAGTAGGTGGATATATCCCTTAGATGAACTTGCTCTTTGAGACTTAACATAATGGCAAATACATCACTTTTGTTTCCGTGAACAGGAGGTCTATCCTTGGTAACTGATACTAAAGAACTCCAAGCAAGCACTACTGGATGGCCTCTCACAGAGAAGCATAGTCTTGACAATGGTTGCTCTAAAAGATCTGGATTTCAAATTCAGCTTGTAGTGCTTTGCAAAGGTACTGATACAAGACCATATAAATACAGCACAGACATCAACAAGGTTTGCATTCCTGAACAAGGCTACCAAAGTAGCTGATGTTTTACAAGAGCAAGCCTAGTGAACAACTGGCAAGGGTTTATTTCAAGTAACAAAATGATACAATTTGATAACCATTTGGCAAGTGCAGTATTTGAAACTTTATGGCCTTGAATCTTGTTGGAATAGGAAATAAAGGTGAGTGTTTTTTTTCAGATGGATTTAGTTCTATCAACACAGTATCATGGTTCATGATGTACATCCATGACATGTAATAAAGTACTCCCACAAATCTGAACAGGTTGGAATGAAGATAGGTAAATGAATGCAATGGTTAAAATTGTCTCTGATCTTGGTTTGAAAGAATGTGTTTTTCTGGACATATGCCCTAGCTTTACGAAAAAAAAACAAAAAAGGAAAACACTTAAAGATGGTCTGTATCACTCAGTCCAACTTACTAGTCATCAAATACCTATTCATTGATCCCTTTTTGTCAGTCACAAATCAGTGAACAGACATTTAATCAAAGTTTTTCACAGGGAAAACCAATGGCAGACCACCCTAGCAACTGCGAAAAAAAATCATAAAACTTAAAACCTACCCGGGGGGGGGGTATTCCCTACACACTCCCCTAACTAAATATACCAACTCTGAGATTGTACTATAGTGGGGAAAAAGGGCAAATTCCAGATGGTGGCCAACTGTTGATTAAGGGAGTTGGTGGATATGCATAGAAGAGACCAGGAGGCTAATAGTGAAGGAGAACATCACTCAGTGATTCTTTGGTGGGGGAATTAGGGCAAAGAACCTACTGCACTTATTGTTGAGGAGAGATGCAAAGAGATTGCAGCAAGGTGGGCCCAACTGGCAGAATATCTTTTCTGCAACCGTCATGTTGAAAGACCACTCATGAGGTAACAAAATGGACTTGCTCTACTTGTCTGCTATCATGTTGGATCTCCCTAGAATGTGCATTGCTATCAGAAATTTATTGGACAAGATCGCCAACTGCCACACTCTCAGAGATTCTCGACACAAGGGGAAAGATCTGGTCTCTCCTTGTTTGTTGATGTACCATACCACTGATGTATTGTCTGTCTGAATCGCAATAGTCTAGGAAGGGAGAGAATCTTGAAAGGCCTGCAATGCTAGAAGTACTGCTCTCATTTCCAGGAGATTGATATGTGTGTTGGACTCTTTGGGGACCAGGTGCCTTAGACTGCCTTTCCCAATAAGTGACCCCCATCCTATCTGGGAAGTGTACATGGCCATTATGGCTTTGGGTTGGGGAAGAATGAAGGGGCACCCTTGTAATACCTGATCAGAGTAAATCTATCACAAGAGGTATTTTTTGCATGCCCGAGTTATTCTTATCTGGGTGGACATTGATTGGTGTAGAACAGACCACTGAGTTGCTAAGGTCCACTGAAGAATTTTCTTATGCTATATTGCTAACAGAACCAGAACTATTGCAGCAGACATTGACCCCAAGGCTTATAGAATCAATTGAGCTGATAGAGAATTCTGAATTATCTTTTTGACTTGAAATCAAATAGTTTGTACTTTTGGTAAGGGAAGGGAGGCTTTTACTGATACTGTCTTGAGCAAGACCCTATGAACACTTATGTACGAGTTGGTTCTAGTTGAGAATTGTGATGGATGCTAACTCCTAGATGAGAGCAAAGATGAGTCTTCTGTTTTTATCAGAAGATGCCTGGTCGGAGTGGTTATGATCCAGTCATCCAAATACGGAAACACCAGGAATCCCTTGAGTCTCACTGCAGTGAGGGCAAAGAGCAGTGCTCTGAACTGGTAATGACTGCCTCCTAGCCAGAAGTGTATATAATTTCTGGATTGCCTGTTATGTGATAGTATGCATCCTGAATAGCTATTGAGCACATTCAGTTGTCCTCATGCAGGAAAGTCAAAATGGACTGAACCATAACCATGGCCCCAGAGAGGGATTTGGAGAGTTCTTTAATCAAATCCCTCAGCAATCTAGTGAAAGTGCCAAAGAATTCAGCAACCTGAGTGTGAAGGTCACTGAAGCATATACACACTTCCAAAATCTGTCCAATTCTCTGGATTCCCTATTAGGGGATGGGACAGATGAACTCTGTTCAGCAAGTTCTTTTTTGTGGCCACCGCTATAACCATGGCATTTACTGGTACTCCTTTGCTCCAAAACTCTCTTCATTTTGGTGGTGCTAGGATCTTGTCTGGTCTCTTGAGGATCAGCTCAGCAGTGTCAGGTTCCTTCCATGCCCACCTATAGATCAAATGAATGAGCTCATTGGTGGGCAGAGTCACCCAGAAGGTAGATGGGACAGTCCCAAAGGCCTCTGGGAATATGGATTCCTCTTGGGAAGGGTTATCATTAGACCAACCACCCCTTTGTTTGAGGATTTCTAGACTGTCTCCAAAGGAGACGTCGTCAGGTGGTAATCTTAGAGATCCCTCCACCTCATCAAAATTGGTATCTTCACTGACTGACTCTTGGGGACAGTGCCTCCTCTTGCACTTTCTCTTACCAGAGACTTCTTCAGTGGTATGTTCCAGAGAAGTAGAGGAAGAAACAAGAATACCTTGCTGGGTAGCCTGGTGACTTTAGGTTCGCTGCCCCTGTGGAGTAGAATGAAGAGGCTCAAGGCACACAGACATATGGGATCCAGAAGGGATATCTGAGGAGGATGGAACCATCTGTCCTCCAGAAGCATAGAACACTCACTCTACCACTTCAGAGGCAGAGTGCTCTGGGGAGTAGGAGGCTGATGGAGGCAAGAAGACATGCTTCCCAACCATTGGCTCCCCTGAAGGAGGCAGACGTCAGGGATGAGCTGTGCAATTTTGAGGCTCTGAGGGGCATAGGTGGCTCCAACAATTTCAGAGTCGACTCTAACACCATAGAACTGACAATGGTGCTTCAGCTCTGAGAATTGTCTGGCTCTGACATGCTTGGAGCTGGTGCACCCAAAGAATGCATCAGAGCTGAAGATACCATAATCTTAGGTCCTGGAAGACTTGGATCCGAGGACTCTGAAACTACAGGTCAAATCAGAGAAGGAGCCGAGACAGGCAGTGTAGTACTCAATGCCGTTCTGATCGAAAGAGGTATGAGCTGGGAGAACTCACATCAGAATCTGTGCAAAGAAAAACTTCCTATCATCCTATCCATGTCAGCTTCTGTCAGGATCCTGGAAGAATAAGAGGATGAGGCTACTGACAGGGTCCTGGGATGTCGGGATCTCTCCAAAAAAGGGGATGGCACTCACGAAGGTACAGAATCCAAAGATAACACTAAATGTTTCAGATCTTAAGCTACTAGCTCCAAGGAAGCAGATTGGACATTTGACAATGATTGATCCAAAGATTTAGTCTTCGGATATGACTTTTTTGATATTTTTCAAGCTGAGTCCATTGACAGTTCCAGGGATAGAGTAGAAGCTTTAGATGAATCCAACGGCCTTTTCCTGTGATCTTCCTTATGATGTTTAGGGGGTTGAGCCCCAGATAGTAACTCCGAGAAGGTCATAGGGAATAGGCCATTCAGAATTAACTTATTCTTGTGATCTACAATCGCCCGAGGGTTAAATGATTTACATATGCCACAGACAATTTTTAAATGATAATGGACCAGGGTCTAAACAATAAATGCACAAATCATGCACATCAGATAAAGGAAGTTTATGCACACACCATTTACATTCTTGAAGCCTGGAAGCTTTTCAGTCATTTTAACACAGGAAATATATCTATATTTAGAAAAAGAAGGAAGAAAAAGATTTTTTTTAGATAAGTGGAGGTAAGCTACCAACAATGGAAGAGTAGTGATAAATACCTATGATGGTATTTAGAAATACAGTAAATTAGTCTAGGAGGGAGGATATATATATATATCTATATATATATATATATATATATATATATATATATATATATATATATATATATAAAGCAAGTGAGTAAACAACTGTAAAGAAGTAATTAAATAATTTGCTTAGCTAAGTTAACCAATGCTTGAGAGCTCAGAGTGACCACATCTGTGCGCAAAGGCAGCAAATGAGATGTTAGGTAGGTTAGAGGATAGAGAATTTGGGGTAAGGGGGAAGCTCAATAGTTCTAGTAACCACAAGCTGTAAAAAGGCTGAGTTGGATCCAATGGTCAGAGCCAACCCTAATTGTTGAGGAATGGATGAAAGTGACAATATCAGGTACACTTTTTCTCTCTCTTTTTTCAGTACTTTTAGTTAATGCTTCATGGTGCTTAAAAGTGATGAAATACAACTCCGCACAGATTCAATTTAATACAGATAAATCATGGAGGCCAATAGAGAGCTACGAACATTTGACCTGGATCATCCCTTGTGGTGTTACTTTGTAAGAATGAGGGGGAAAACATTACTGCAATTTTATTGGCATGGGGCAAATACGGCAGCATGAATTTCCTCATCTCTAAAAGATTTTCTGAAACAGCAAGGAGCAGAGGGATCACTTGTAGGACAGTAGTATGCATCGACTTATTTGTCAGCAAACTGGACTCCATAGGAATATGACTTGTGACCAGAAAGTAGTTGCTGGGCATGGCCCATTCTCGTTGTTAGAAAAATATGTATTAATGTATATGTTTAGTGCTTATTAAGAAATAAGAAAGATATAATGCATTTTATTCTATTAATGTTATGACAAGAAAAATGAATTCATATGAAACTGCAAGAAGCTTTTGGAAACTGCAGTGTGCTTTTTTGCAAGTTGGCCTCTGACCCCAGCAGCTGCTAGCTCAGCAAGAATTAATGTTTATGCTTCTCACAAGTGATTATCTGCTGGGTCAGGAAATTAAATGTGCAAAATAATGAGAATCTTCTTCTCTTTCCTGCTTGAGCAATCGACCTTTTTACTGGGTAAAAAATTAAATATTATTAACTCAGTTAAATTAGAAAATGTGTATCTATCTAAGTGTATTGACATTCATATCGTACCTATGGGATTGCGATTTTTTAAGACACCAATGGGTGTAGACATGTCTGTTAGTAACAAAAATGAATTTGCCAAGATGTTTGATAGTTTTGGAATACAATATATGAACTTGTTAATAAAATGTAATGATGAGAAACTTTGCAAGTTAATGAATGAGGTTGAACAACTGAATGAAGTAATTATTAAAGATTTGATGTTTCCTCAGTGGGAAAGGCTGTATATCAAACAATTTGAATTAGCTGAGAACAAAACAAAAAAGGCATATGAGAGAAAATGTAAAAAAATAAAAAGAGATACTGAGCAATACAGTAGGGGTACGGCATACGTATGGGGTGAACCAAGCATGTGAATAGTATAACTTACAACACAGTAAAACATTTTAATGAGGGGATTGATAGGGACTTTACACATCCCAATGAAATGAACAGTGGAAATTTTCACAGGGAAATGAACATAGGATATCAAAAAGGATGGAAAAGAGGAGGAAAATGGAGAAAAAAAGAGTTACAATTATTAGAGATGGGAGGTTCAAATAGAGGGAATGACACTAATGAAGAAGAAAGTGAAATCGTAATTGATGGACCAGTTTATCAATACAATCATTTCAAAATATATAACTACACCCAGTTTCCCATTAACAAAACTCACTTTGAATTACTATCTAAGGGTATGAAATACATACCCTACTGTGAAATTTAGATTAGTTGATTGTTTGAACAATTTCAAAATATTCATTAGGAAATTAAATTTGGCTATATTATTTGGACATACTGAGAATAATGGGGTAAATGTAAATCAATTAAAGAAAAAAAGTAGTTATATTCCTACCATGCATCCTACCATACAATTATTTGACAGGATGGTCACACAACAAATATATCAAGTACAAAATATTAGAGACATGAAAGTAAAGAGTAATCTTACTAAGTTAGAATGGGATATGTTAAAGGATTTGAGTAACAACAATGAAATAAGGGTGATGAAACCCAATAAGGGAGGAGGAATCGTGATATACAACAATTTGGAGTATAATTCAAGGATGTATGAGATTTTACATACCTCTGGTAATTATGAAATTGTCTCCCTTAATGAGATTAACATTTCTTATAGGAGAATAGATCTATACATTGAAGAATTCTTGATTGACAGAAGGATAACGGAAGAATTATACAAGTATATGAGAGTAGAACAACCTCAAATGGCTATATTGGTAGGGATTCCCAAGACTCATAAAAGTATTGACAACCCCCCCTTTTCGACCCATTATTTCAGGGAGTAAATCCAAGACATTTCCCTTAGGAGTTGTAGTGGACACTATGTTAAAACATATTTATGAGAAAGTAGTACATATGGTAAAAGATTCATGGCAATTTTTGGAAAATTATCCCACAGATTGCTGGAAGCCAAACTACACCTATAGCTCTATAGATGTAGTAGACCTGTTTTCTAGTATTCCAAAGGAACAGGGAATGGAGGCTTTCCAAAATAGCATAAGAAATTATAGTGATTTAGAATGGGACAAAATTTATTTGGTAACCGAACTTATGTCAATTGCATTGGATCACAATTTCATTTTTCATGACGGAGAATATTTCAGGCAGACCAAGGGGGTGGCTATGGGAGCAGCTTGTGCCCCCATATACGCCAACTTGGTTATGCTTGACTGGGAGAACACAGTGATTTTCAATAGTGTTCATTTCAAGAACATCCGATACTATTCGAGGTTTTTGGATGACATTTATATTCTCTGGGATGGAAATGAAGACAGTGTCAATCAGTTTATGGAATATATTAACAACAGTAGTGTATATTTAAAGTTTACACACACCCACAGTACGAATGGTGTTGTTTATTTGGACACATTTGTATACAATGGAATTGGTAAATTTAAATCTAAAATTTACAGAAAAAGCACTTTTACCAACTCATATATAGAATATTCTAGCAACCATCCTAGTAAAATGAAATATAACATTTTTAAGGGGCAATGCATAAGGGCCATAAGGATGACTTCAGATATAGAGGATGTGATTGTAGAGTTGGGATTTATTACAAATTTATTCAAAGATCGAAACTATAACAGTATGATGAAGAATGATGTGTGCAACTATGTACCAAGTGAAAGGGGAAAAAAATATATTCCATTATTAGGAATTAAGAAAAAGGGAGCAGAGTCGAATTTGGGAAAATAAATTATTGAGAAAAGTTATAATAGAGCATGGGTGATAGAGTATGGTCCGTACACAGAACACATTAAAACAATTATATCCAGTGCATGGAAAGTAATAACGGCAGATCAGGAAATTAAGGATGTTGTAGGTACAATTCCCACTTTTGTGTATAAAATGGGAAAGAATATTAAAGGATTTTTAGAGGGGGCTACACAACACAAGGGAATAGAAAACAAAGGCAAACACACAACTAGATGTGGAGCCTGCAATCAGTGTTTTGCCAGTAACGAAAGTGAAGGGTTGATATTAAATAACATCAATAGCACTAGGATATGGTTTGTGAAAGGGAATTGTTCTACCAAATTTGTGATATACCTGGCTAAGTGCACAGAATGTTATGCATACTATATAGGCAAAACGGAGCGATTCTTTAAAAAAAGAATATATGCCCATTTATATAGTATAAAGTCAAAGGACAATAAGAATGCATTATACAAGCATATAGAGAAATGTGGTATAGAGCATAAATTTATCTTTGGTATTTTAGAAAGTGTAACTTCTGACCCTAGAGGGTGTGACGTTAAGAATGTATTAGCTTGCAGAGAATTGTGGTGGCAGTTGTATACAGATGCCACCACATTCCCTGGATTAAATGAAAGTATAGCAATTAAACCTCTGTTAGATAGACGTACTTGATTTTGTTGCTAATAAATTTTCATTTATATTGCTATCATATGTAAAGTATTTTTATATAAATAATTTTACATATGTAATATGTTTTTATTATAGTTTAGCTTTTGTCATATGTATTAAGAGTAGTAGGTATACATATATACATTTGGATTTGCTTGACATGAAAATATGTTGCTTTAAGAAATACTAAGAAGTTTTGGCGCCAGATTTGTTATTTAAACCGAAGGCATTTGTAGTTAAATTGTTCTGATGAAGCTCATATTGTGATGAGTGAAAGCGCTTAACATCAGTGTACATTACTACTTGTTTTTGAATGTTTTATCATGGATTAAATCTTCTTGCTGTTTTTACATGCTGTGGCAGGTTCATGTGTTGGATGCATTTAGTGTTTTTCAGTGGAGTTACAGTTTATATTTAGAAAAAAAAAGGAAGAAAAAGATTTTTTTTAGATAAGTGGAGGTAAGCTACCAACAATGGAAGAGTAGTGATAAATACCTATGATGGTATTTAGAAATACAGTAAATTAGTGTAGGAGGGAGGAGATATATATATATATATATATATATATATATATATATATATATATATAAAGCAAGTGAGTAAACAACAGAATTAAATAATTTGCTTAGCTGACTAAGTTAACCAATGCTCGAAGGCTCAGAGTGACCACATCTGTGCGCAAAGGCAGCAAATGAGATGTTAGGTAGGTTAGAGGATAGAGAATTTGGGGTAAGGGGGAAGCTCAATAGTTCTAGTAGCCACAAGCTGTAAAAAGGCTGAGTTGGATCCAATGGTCAGAGCCAACCCTAATTGTTGAGGAATGGATGAAAGTGACAATATCAGGTACACTTTTTCTCTTTCTTTTTTCAGTACTTTTAGTTAATGCTTCATGGTGCTGAAAACTGATGAAATACAACTCCGCACAGATTCAATTTAATACAGATAAATCATGGAGGCCAATAGAGAGCTACGAACATTTGACCTGGATCATCCCTTGTGGTGTTACTTTGTAAGAATGAGGGGGAAAACATTACTGCAATTTTATTGACATGGGGCAAATACGGCAGCACGAATTTCCTCATCTCTAAAAGATTTTCTGAAACAGCAAGGAGCAGAGGGATCACTTGTAGGACAGTAGTATGCATCGACTTACTTTGTCAGCAAACTGAACTCCATAGGAATATGACTTGTGACCAGAAAGTAGTTGCTGGGCATGGCCCATTCTCAGTGTTAGAAAAATATGTATTAATGTATATGTTTAGTGCTAATTAAGAAATAAGAAAGATATAATGCATTTTATTCTATTAATGTTATGACAAGAAAAATGAATTCATATGAAACTGCAAGAAGCTTTTGGAAACTGCAGTGTGCTTTTTTGCAAGTTGGCCTCTGACCCCAGCAGTTGCTAGCTCAGCAAGAATTAATGTTTATGCTTCTCACAAGTGATTATCTGCTGGGTCAGGAAATTAAATGTGCAAAATAATGAGAATCTTCTGCTCTTTCCTGCTTGAGCAATCAACCTTGTATATGTTGCTAGATAACGCACCGGCTGCAAGGAAGAAGTGATAACATGTAACAAGAGAAATGTATTGAGAACTGTTTCTACTATTATGTTCAAATTAATTTAGAACCTTGAGTGGAAACTTTTGTAAAAGGGTATTGTAACTAACCAGGTGGCTAGCAAGGCCACGTTGTTTACCAGAAAAACTTTTTAAGCAAAATGTAGTATCAGCATTTTAGATGACTAGAATATTGTAAGCTAAAGTGATGTAAAACCCCTTGTGACTGACTACGTCAGCCTGGTGGGTTAATACTAGTAAGAAATACTATAAAAGTTGTGTTCTTCCTGTTTCATTCAGACAAAATTCTGTACTTGTATGTTTTTTGCCTCCTGGTGTACACTAGTAAAGAACCTGAACCTACTGTGTATTGATCTTTTTATTACAGTATTTTTCATTTGACAGATTGGTCCTTTGAGTACCAGAATCCTTCAGAAGCTGCAGATCAAAGCATAGCGGTGGTCGAAGTCTGCATGCAGGAGAAGATACTGAAACGGTTCTTCTTGAGTGAAAAGACCTCCGACTGAATTGTCATTTAAAGAGGCTGGCCACTTTCTGATCTGTGGCTGAAGAGCGGATCTCCACTTCGAACCATGACTGCTCAATACCGGAGGCTCAATTAGGGAGACTTTTTGCCTTTTTTCTGTTTTAGATCAGGGAATAGGTTACAGTAAATATTTTTTTTTTTGTCAGATTTGTCATACAGATCAGGGACAAGAAAAATTACTGTTTATTTGGTCATAGATCAGGGTAACAGAATAAGGTAGGCAGTTATTCTAGGTAAACTGTGAAAGGAACTGAAGTTGTAGTACCACATGGTAAAAGGGTTACGTAACATTTATTAACATGGGAAATCAGTGCACTAAAACATAGCGAGATCCGCCCCTAACCGAAGACGCAAAATATATGCAACTACAACGTGCAGATAATGTTAGATATTATGCAAAATGGGTTAACAAATATGAATTTGATGGGAAACTTGACAAATCTTCACTTGTTAAACTTCTTAAACAGCTTAAAAGTGATACAAAGGTCAGGCAAGAAAACGACGACAATTAGGCATTCCTCAGGCACACAGGTGGATTGAGGAAGCAAACCGTAGGGAACAAAAGAGTAATAATTCAAAGGCATTGTTTTTAGACAAAGAAGATAATAATATAGTAGTAGCAACAGCTCCCCCCCACTCCCTTTTTCAGGATATGAAGCAGGTGGACAAGCTGGTCCACCTCTGTGGTATCCTGATGTCTCAGTGAAACCAAAATCGTTTGTTAGAGATCCCATTGAAACTAGGTCCCGAACACGTAAAACACAGGGGGACATAGAATCGTATCAAATGGAGAGAAATTTACAAGCTGAGAGTGAGGAAGAAATATGTCCACTTATAGAGGTACCAAATCCTCAGGCAGGACAGGTTGGACAGGACCCAACCCTCTTGGTATATAGGCCATGGACACGGAGAATATCCGGAAGGCTACTGAGGGAATTCCCCATCCAAAAGTTAATTTTACAAAATTCCTAGAAGATTTACAAGGCATGAGGTTAAGTTACCACTTAAATGGGGAAGAAGTTGAAAAAGTAGTTAGACAAATTGTAGGTCCAGATTGGCACACGATTAGTGGCACCTGGAATCCTCGTAATGCAAAATTTAAGCCACTCCCACATAGTGACGCAGAACTTAGCAATAGAGTAAAAGGCCTTACAGACCGAATCTCTGAGAAATGGAAACCTAGAGCAGACTGGACTTGTATTAATCAATGCATACAGCAAGAAAATGAAACAGTAGATGGGTACTATGCCAGATTATTAGATTATTAGATTATTAGAATGTTTTAATAACCATAGCGGTATGACAGTTCCGAAAATCAGACAAATGATTCCCCGTATGAACAACAATTGAAAAATACATTTTTAAAAGGTTGCATTGCACCTATTAGTAGCTTCATTACAAAGCATATGATAGATCATCGAACAAGTAGGTTACAAGCCTTACTTGAATATGCTAGACATGCTGAAAGACATTTTAATAGCAAAAAGAAAAAGAAAGCGCAAGTCTTCACTGCTGAAGACGGAGCTGAAGTTTATGTATTACAGTCTGGTAAAAAGGGTAAGAAAAATGCACAGGGAAATAAACAGTCTGACAAACGGTCAGAGGACTTTGAAGAAAGAAAAAAGAGAGGTGAATGCTTTAAGTGCGGGAAGAAAGGACATCTAGCTAGCAATTGCAAACAAAATAAGAAGGTAACCACAGAGGATAAGGGAGATGAGGACTGACTATATGATGGTGAAGATACACCATACGAGAGTCAGAAATCATTGGGAAAAGACAATAAAGAGAGGACAAATGTAAATGTGATAGAAGGAGTAGAGGAAGTGCAAGTAGACATAGAAGATGAAGAAAATGAGGTTTTAGATTTAGCATTATTGAGCCTAGAGCTCTACCTAGCAGACACAAAACCGGAAGTTACACTTCTGGTGGAGGGGAAGGAAGTTAAATTCCTGTGTGATTCAGGAGCATCACAGACTCTGATACACCCCTCCAAGTTACCAGAACATTCAGAATCACCTGATTATATATTAGTGAAAGCTGCAAATGGACAGCTATACCGGGAACCACTTTCCCATGATATAGCAATAACTGACCCTGTTTCAGGGATGACTCAAAGGAGTAAAATTGTTGTTTCTGCAAAATGTCCAGTGAACCTATTAGGTAGGGACCTTATGCAGATATTTGGCATAGCAGTAGTTCCGAGGAGGCACAGTGACAAATGGATACTTTTGTGGTGCGATCGGAGGGTGAGACTTTTTACTGGTACAGCCAGGACTTAGTTACGACTGGTCCAGGGGCAGTGACCGAGGAACAGATGAATGTAGCCATCAGTAAATCCCCCTCCCTTGACACTGACAGACAGCATTTGTTGCATTGCACTCTGTATTACTGTAGCACACCAGGACCTGATAAGGAATATGAGCAAGAATTGTTCAGAAATCGTGCAAACAGATTAGTGTTACGTAATCTGTACTGGGATACTGAGGGAAACAGTGTTGTTAGCTGTTCATTACCTCAAGAATTCCTTGCACTATACAGATCTAATCGATTACCACATGTCAGTTTAACTAAGAACAAAAATGTAAAATGGGCAGACCTAGGAGAAAAGGTAACGAGATGGGAGAAACAAACTGATTTAGAATTATCAGAGCAGGGAATACAGAAACAAAAACTGAATTGGTTAACACAGGCACACCCAGCTGTACACTTGCAGTCTAGCGAGGACAGCCGATTAGCATTGTTATTAGAAGAAGAGGAGAAAGCCTTATGTAACATACCAAAGATTCTTTGGTCAACAGGCAAGTCAGACGTAGGACTTATTCGAACAGCAGGACCAGTTACCATTACACCAAAGTCAGCATTCAGACCACAGAAGAGACAATATCCTTTGAGAAAGGATGCAGAGATAGGAATCAAACCTATAATAGCAGCATTACTTAGAGAAGGAGTACTGGTGAAATCTCCTGATTCACCATGTAATACACCCCTATTTCCTGTTAAAAAGGCAAACGGGGAATGGCGTATGGTTCAGGACTTACAGGCTGTAAATAATGCAGTAATAACTAGAGCACCTATGGTGCCAGAGCCACACACTTTGTTAAATTATTTGAAACCTCATCAAAAATATTTCTCTGTGGTAGATATCAGCAATGCCTTCTTTTCAATACCTATACATCCTGATAGCCAATGTTGGTTTGCATTTACATTTCAGGGGAAAAGATATACCTATATTTGACTACCACAGGGATATTGTGAGAGTCCAACAATATTCGCACAAGAAATGGCTAGTAATTTGGCGGGATTCACCCCACCGGGGGGTAGTCAGATTCTACTTTATGTAGATGACATCTTGCTAGCAGCCCCCACCCAGCAGCAATGCAGGGAGGATACCATAGCACTGTTACAATTCTTAGCAACACAGAGACACAAAGTAAACAAAAGCAAACTACAGCTTGGGAGAAAACAAGTTAGATACCTAGGATATGTAATATTCAAAGAAGGTAGAATACTAGATGAGGATAGAACAGCAATTTTACAAGCACCCAAACCAGCGACCAAGAAGGAAATGATGTCCTTCCTGGAAACAACTAACTTCTGCCGGAGTTGGATACCAAACTATGCTTTGGAATCTGCTCCACTGACCGACCTCATATACAAAAAGCCGATGGCAGCACAGGATTTATTACAATGGACACCTGAAGCAGAAATAGCTTTCTGCAGGTTGAAGCAATTGATAGCTTCTTCATTAGTCTTAGGACTACCAAACTATCATAAACGTTTCTTTCAAACTGTAGACTGTAAGCAAGGATATATGACATCAGTGTTGACACAACAACATGGGGATAAGCAATGCCCCATAGCTTACTATTCATCACAGTTAGACCCAGTGGCGCGATCCTTGCCCCACTGTGTGCAAGCAGTGGTTGCAGCTGCAATGGCAGTACAGGCTTCAGCCTCAGTGGTGTTATTCCACCCTCTCACATTGAAAGTGCCACATGCGGTTGCGATAATTTTACTGCAAGAAAAGGTAGCTTATCTTTCTCCTGCTAGACACCTTTCCTGTATGACTATACTGTTGAGCCAACCTCATATGACAATTGAACGATGCACGACATTAAATCCATCAACTTTGCTCCCAACTCCTGCGGATGGCACACCACAGTTGCCTGAAGGAAATTGAGCAGAAAACATTACCCAGACAAGATCTCACGGATATTCCCTTGGATAAGGGTGAGGTGACATATTACGTGGACGGCTCATGCAGAAGGGGCCATACAGGGAAAAATCTAGTGGGGTATGCAATATTTACAGACACTGAAACCTTAGAAGCCCAATCCTTACCATATAACTTGTCTGCACAAGCAGCAGAACTGATTGCCTTAACACGAGCTTGTACCTTAGCAAAAGACAAATGTGTAAACATATATACTGACAGTCAGTATGCTTTTTCTACTGTACATGTTTTTGCACAGCAGTGGAAAAATAGAGGGATGATAACATCTAGTGGTAAACCAATTAATCATGCGCAATTTATTTTAGAATTGTTAGAATTTATTCAGTTACCTACTAAAGTAGCTATTTGCAAATGTGTAGCTCATACGAAACAGCAGGACAGAATTTCAAAAGGTAATGCGAGAGCTGATGCAGCTGCGAAGCAAGCAGCTTCAGACTCAGAAACTTTACTTTTAGATGAGGAATTACAACCCTCTGAAATTTTAGACCTAGAAATGTTAAAAACAATGCAGATGCTTACTACAAAAGCAGAGAAACAAAATGGGAAAAACAAGGAGCAATCCTTGAAAACGGGCTGTACATCTCCAAAGAGAAAAAAACAATTTTGCCGTCTAATTTGTTTAGATATGCAGCTTTGTTGAGCCATGGGCAGTGCCATGTCTCAACAGGGGGGATGGTACAGTTAGTAAACCGAATATTCCAAACATATGGATTCACAAATTACACAAAAAAATTTTGTGTGGCATGTCATATTTGTAACAAACATCATGCACGAGGGGCATTTAAACCTAAACAAGGAAGTTTTCCTACACTGCCATATCCGTTCCATACTATTTGTATGGATTTTATAGAACTGAACAAATGCGATAACAAAATGTACTGCCCTGTCATTGTAGATATGTTTTCTAGATGAGTGGAAGCTTTTCCGACCAAGAATCCGGATGCAACAACAGTGGCAAAAGCCCTCATTAAAGGAGATTATTCCTAGATTTGGCATACCGGAAAGAATTTATAGTGACAATGGTACACATTTTGTGAATCAAACCATACAACAGTTGGGATGATTCTTTGGGATTTCCCTTAAGAACCATTGTGCTTATCACCCTCAGTCTGCAGGACTGGTGGAGAGGCACAATGGAGTCCTCAAGAACAAACTTAGAAAGTTAGTCAATGAAACCCAAAAGAACTAGGTGCACTGTCTGCCTCTGGCGCTGCTGAGTATGCGAACAGTTCCAAATGCAAAGGGTTTAACTACTTTTGAAATGGTGTTTGGGAGGGCATATTATGTACCTCAGTGGAAAGCTCTCATGCCTGCAGACCAGGAGGCTGATATTTCACTAGCTAGTTATATGAGGAAACTGTTAACAAATAAATCTCTCTTGCAGTTTAACTCTTTTTCAGATAAAGACCAGACCATTGGAAGCAATTCTAGCCCCGGAAAGGAAGGATTTGTCCTAAGGTTTACTTTGTCCTTATGAAAAAATCAAGTAAGGAGGTATGGAGGACAGTGCCTGAAACTTACATATCCATCTTACTGAAGTAACAACCATCAGAAAGAGGATCTTTCATGACAACAACTTTAAGGATATCATGGCTGAAGGTTCAATGGGAGGTCTATCAAGCACTTGTAGCATCAGTCAGAAGATCTTGTAGGAACTGGATGTCGAATAGATGAATGTAACAAAAATGCATCCTCTCAGGAAGGCTTTAGATAGCTTAAGAACTGCCAAAGGACCATTATTGTTGTCAATACAAACACTGGAAATAGCTGTCAGTTGTACCTGTATATTGAAGTAACTCAAACCAGAATGAAGAGACTAGCCAAAAAGTCCAGGATGACATCCAAATGAGCCAAAAAAGGGTCCAATCCTTTAGAAGATGCCAAAATTGAGAAACATTTCTACTTATTAACATAAACCCTCCTGGTTTAAGGTTTCCGGGATGAAAAAAAATATGAACTCTGTCAGTCAGCTTGAGATTCTTTGCCATTACTGGAACTGAAGAAGCTATGCAGGTAGTTTGAATGAGCAGAGGTTCAGAAAAGGTATCCCTGCTGGATGGGAAATTAGATTCAGGAGCAGTTCCAGCACTGAGGAAGAGTGACATAGGTGAGGCCAAAGAAAGAGGAACCAAATTTATTGGGGCCGGAATGGGATAATGAGGATAACTGGCATGCTGCAATGGGATGTCTTCTGAAGAAACTTTATTATCAATGGCAGTGGGTGTAGGCATACAGAACACCTGGGGGCTAAGCATACAGAAGAGCATCCCTTGGTGACTGTCCCTCTGGTGTAAAATCAGTTACAATTTGTGTTGGACGAGCAGGCAAAAAGATCACAGCCGGGAGTATCCCAGCAGCTGAAACTTTGAGTTCCTACATTTGGGTTCAGGGACCACTCACAAGGCAGAAGGATGTTTCCTCAAATGATTACTGCAAAAAGAAACCACAGAGAGGACATTGTCCAGTGGCATGGCCTCTTGACACAGGAGACAGAAACAGAAACAAGTTCCTCCTTGTTTGCTCAGTTATCAAAACCACAGATGTGCTGTCCATTTGGATGACAATCACACCCTTGGGGAGGAGGTCCTGAAAGGCCAGCAATGCTAGCAGGACCACACTCACCTCCAAGACACTGATGTAAAGATAGACTTTGAACCTTGACCAGTTCCCCTGTACAGTCTTTCCTTAAAAATGTCCCCACCTCAGAAGGGAAGCATGCATTGTGACTGTGGCCTGGGGATGGGGCACAACAAAAGGTCACACTTTTGCAACCAGCAGACAGTCCAAACACCACCAAATGTGGTGGCAACAGATGTTTGTCAGAAGCACTGGGAAGTCCATGGTATGTGGAATCTTGGTAGAGGAAAATGACAAGATAGATGCTGCCATATGCCCAAGCAGAAATCACAGCTGCAGAAAGTTTAGGATCCTTTATAATGTGAGACACCTGCAGGTGAAGGGAATTTACTCTGGATAATGGAAGCTTGGTTGTTATCTGAGACACCATATCCAAATGGCAACCTATAGATTCCAAAGCTTGCACTGGTTCCAGGCTGGACATTTCATGATTCACTGCAATGCCTAAGGACAGACACAGATGGAGTAAGGATTCTTTAGCCTTGATGAGAGAAGCCTTCATGGAAGTGGTGAGGAACCAAATCATCCAGGTACAGAAAAACATGGAATCACTGCAGCCTGAGCCAGGCTGCCACTACTGTTATACATATGGTGAACATCCAGGAATATGTGGTAAGACCAAAGGACAGAGCCCAAAACTGGTAAAGATTGCCTGCCAGCTGAAAGTGAAGAAATCTTCTGGAGTGATTCACTATGTTTATGTGCTGGTAAGCATCCTTGAGATCATCTAAGTACATCCATTCATCCTTCCTTGGGAGAGGTAGAATGTACTACATTTTGACCATCAAGAATTTGGTCTGTTTGATGAAGCAGTTCAGTTTGCTGAAAACCAGAATTGGTCTTAAGTCCCTGTTTTTCTTTGGTACCCAAAAGAATCGGGAAATACCTGGGACCTCTTGGATACCTTTTTTGGCCAGCAGTTTTGATTTCAACTACTGTGTCCCTTCTGTGATGGGCTAGCACTTCTGAAAGAGATTTTGGGAATCCTTTTGGAGTAAATAAAATGGGAATTGTATCACCTCTGTATATGACAGCCTCCTAAGCAATTGGGTGGAGAGGCAAGTGGCCCAAAATGCCACTAGAGCATGGCCATCAGGCAACCATTCAGAAGTGCTGAAAAGGCCTCCCAGAAAAAGCACAGTGAAAGCACTGGTTCTGCAGACTGCTTCTGTCATTTGGGTAGCATCATTATGGGTACCCCCTCTGCAGCAGGGGGAAACTTCCCCAGAAGTGCCCTGGGAAGTCTGTTGTACTTTATGAAAAAACAGGCACCTACCACTTTCTGATTCCTAGAACAGTATCATTAAGGAATGGCAAAACACACCCAGATAGCACAGTCATTCCATCCTATTCACTCCTAGCTAATGTCTCCTTGACCTGTGGGTGAAAAAAGGAAGAAGCATTGAAAGGAGCATTGACAAAGGAAGCCTTAAAGTAGTGCACAAAATTACACAAGTGCATTTGGGCATGACGACACATGGCAATGCCAGTACCTGTATGTGGGAGGTCCCATCAGCTGTATTCGATAACAGCTTTATGGAGATGTTTATGATAGACTACATGACTGACAACTGAGCCTCCAGAGTCTTCTATAATCTCTTGAGGCTGCTGAAGTCTAGTGAAATGAGAAAGGTAGTTGAGCACACATGATCAGAAGGTTGCTGAAGGGTACATGCACTTTGCAAGTGGAACAGAGCCTGAGGCTATATGTTTGGAAGATGGACCAACAAACACTCCTCAGAAATATCCTTTTTGTGGCAGCTGGAACCATGACAGCATAAACTGCTGGACCCTTACTCCAATGGGGGTCTGTCCTTAAGTGAGGCCAAAATCCTATCCGGTTTCCTGGGAAATAGTTCCATCACATTGAGTTCTCTCCAAGTCCTCAGTGACTTCAGGTCTAGAAGGGTGTCTGTACTGGGGACCACCCAGGATGTGGATGGGTCTCCAACAAAAACTTACAGAAACACCAACTCCTTTGCGGAAGGGATTCTATGGTCCATCCCCCACCTTGTTTCAATAACTCCAGTAAATCCCCAAAACAGGCATCATTAAGGCAGGATTTGGGAGAGCCCTGCAATTCATTGAGGTTGATGTCCTCAATTAGGGATTCATCATGGAAATCCAAGTGCTTTCTCTTGAACTTGATTTTAGTATGCCCCTAAAATAGGAGAATCGGGAGAAGACACAGAAGAAACAGGGGTCTTGACTGCAGGAAAACCTAAAAACCCCAATGAGTGGGCTGTCCTGGAACCAGCTAGTGCAAATACACAGGTCCAGAATAGGAGAGAAAAGGGTACAATGGCTCTGCTGAAGTTCCCCTCTCTGAGCAGAAGCTTCTCTCTATGGTGTCGAAAGCTGAAGCCAGGTGATCAGACTTGGCACTCCTTGGATCTGAGTGAGACACCAGTAACTGGCACTGACTCGACTGGCTCCAATGACAAGATTGGAGCCAAACTGTCAGGTGTTGATGCCCCCAGGGGCAGGGACAATGCCGAAAACTGGAATGTCAACCCCAACCCCAATGCAGTAGCGCCAAACACTCGACTCTGAGGCACACCTGACTCCAACAATACCGCAGTCAAGAAAGCAAAGGATGGAGACAGCATCTGATGAGGCCAAGCCATCAGTGCCAATGAGGAGGCAGGCAGCATGGCTGGACCTGTAAACCCCAGAGCAGAAGGGAATGGGGAAGAACGTACAGTTGTGTACCTACCATAAATGTAGATGTTCGAGTGTATTCACTGTTGCAGTCTTTACACTTGGGTTATCCTGCTGGCAGGCGACCCGCAGTTGGCCCGAGTTCCAAAGTCTTGGTCCGGCGTCGGTTGCTGTCGCCTCTTCCCTGACGTCAGTGCACCAGGGGTATAAAAGCTGCAACCAATGCCATTTTCTTTAGTTTTTCTTGCCCCAGATGTCAGGTGCCCCCAGATAGGAAGGCTGGAAAGATAAAATTATGCCAAAAAATGCATATATTACTATAAACATTTCTTTCATCTACAAGCAAATACACCACATAGGTAGCATAGAGATGAGAAGTACAAAAAAGTCCCAGCAATGAAAAAGGGGGATGGTGGGTGGGTAACCAGGACTGCAACAGTGAATACACTCGAACATCTACATTTATGGTAGGTACATAACTGTACTATGTTCATCGTGTTTCACTGTTGCAGTCATTACACTTGGGTAGAATCCCAAAGCTGAGGGTTGGGTGGCTGGGTCTAAATTGGATTTGGAGAGGCTAACAAACCCTGCAGAACTGCAGTGGCAAAGCCTGCTCTGGATTTAGAGTAGAGAGGTAAGTGGTAGTGCTTGGTGAAAGTGTGCACTGAGCCCCAGGTTGCAGCTTCTAAAATGTCTTTGGTTGGTACTCCTCTGAGGAAAGCTGCTGAAGTGGCTGCTGCTCTGGTAGAATGAGGCCTAATGTCCTTAGGCACTGATTTGCCATGTTGTGCATAACAGTAGCGGATGCAGTCTCCTACCCACTTCGAGACTGTCTGCTTTGTAATAGGCTTCCCTTGTGATCCTGCAACATATGCTACAAACAGTTGCTCAGTTTTTCTGAAAGCTTTTGTTTTGTCCAAGTAGAAACGTAGCTGTCTGTGTATATCCAAAGCGTGCAGAAGTCTCTCCCCTTTATTCTGGAGATTTGGGTAAAAAGTGGGTTAATGAATGGTTTGGTTTAAGGCCACATTGGAGACAACTTTTGGCATGAATGCTGGGTTTGTCCTAAGAGAAACCCTGTCCTAATGAAAAATGAGGAAAGGTTCCACAGCCATTAATGCCTGTAACTCTGAGACTCTTTTTGCTGAAGTTATTGCTAGGAGCAGAGCAGTTTTCCATGACAAGAATTTTAGATCAGCTGTCCTGGCTGGTTCAAATGGAGGCAGTGTGAGTTTTTCTAAAACAAAATTGAGGTCCCAAGTAGGTACTGGTGCTCTCCTTGGGGTCTTATATTTTTTGCCCCTCTGAGGTACTGTCGTAGTAGAGGATGTGAAAAAATTGGAGGTTCCGTATTGTAATGAGCTGAAATGGCAGATGCATGGATTTTAATAGATGAAAAAGATAAGCCTTTGTCCAGCATCTCAGTTAGGTATTGTAAAATCTGAGGTATATTAGGGACAAGTGGTTCGAGCCCTTGTGCCTGGTTCCAAGCACAGAATCTCTTCCATTTTTCTGCATAGGATTTCTTAGTGCTGGGCCTCCTGGCTTCTAAAATGACATCCATAACAGCTTTAGAGAGAGGTGCAGTCTTAGTGGCTACATTATCTGCCATGCTGCCAGGTTCAAGGTTCTGAGTTGACTGTGCAGAATCTGATTGTTTTGTTGTGTCAGAAGATGAGGAATTTGAGGTAGAAGCCAAGCTGGGCATTGAGACAAATTCTTGAGGATTGGGTACCAATGCTGGTGTGGCCAGTCTGGTGCAATCAGGATCATTTTTGGCCTTTCTTGTCTGACTTTTAGTAGCACCTTGGTGAGAAGAGGCATCGGAGGGAAGGTGCAGACTGTCAGGCGTTTCCAACTGAATGATAGAGCATTCACTTTCCATGCTTGAGAGTGATAAGTTCTTGTGCAAAATTTCTGTATTTGGTAATTGTGAGGGGAGGCAAAAAGATCTATGACTGGGCGTCCCCATTTCCCCATTTTCATGCTAAACACTTGTGGATTTAGCTTCCATTCGTGAGGATCCATGAGATGTCTGCTTAGTTTGTCTGCCAATGTATTTTTTGTTCCTGGCAGGAATTGTGCCTGCAGATGTACTTGATAGGTCATAGGTCAGTGCTGTGTTCCACAAAGTCATGGCTTGTCTGCATAAGGGGTAGGAATGTGTGTCCCCTTGCTTGTTTATGTACCACATAACTGTGGTGTTGTCATAGTTGCCCTGGATGTATTAGGTCCTTGAAAGCTGTCAGGGCATTCTGTACAGCTAGCATCTCTTTTTGATTGATGTGAAGATGCATTTGTTCCTTGGGCCACGTGCCTTGAATACATTTTCCTGCCATATGTGCCCCTCCATAATCCAATGCATCCACTGTTATTGTCTGCCTGGCTGTGGGCAAGGTGAAAGGCTGTCCCTTGTTGTGGTGACAGGCCTGGGACCACCATCGAAATTCCTGTTGTAGGCAGGAAATTAAAGTTATGATTGTCTCTAGGCTGTGACAATGCTGAGTCCAAACACTTTTTAGATACAACTGCAGTTTCCTCATATGCAGTTTTGCATATGGAATTAGTAGAATGCAGGATGCCATGAAGCCCATGGTCTGCAGAATTTTTCTTGCAGGGAGCTGGGTTTTTGTTGCCATCATTTGAAAATAATGAGTCAGTTGCGTTTGTTTGGCGTGAGATAAGCCATCTGGGCAGTTGTATTTAAGCTTGCACCCAGGAATATTATCTCTTGAGAGGGCACTAGTTTTGATTTCTTTTCATTTACTTTGTACCCTAGGCAAATTAGCAATGTTTTTACAAACGCCACATGCTTTAGAAGAATGTCCTTGCTCTCTGCTTGACTAAGGCAGTCGTCCAAATAGGGATATATTTGAATTCCTTTTTGTCTGCAAAATGCAATTACTGGTGCCAGGCATTTTGTGAAGACTCGGGGAACAGTAGACAAACCAAAGGGCAGTGTAGAGAATTGGTAATGCATTGAGCCTGCTATGAATCTGAGGTATCTTCTGCAACATTGTCTGATTGGGACTTGCAGGTATGCCTCCTTAAGGTCCAAAGTAACTAGCCAAGCCTTCTTGCCCAGCATGGGCAGAAGTTGCTGCAGTGTTAACATTTTGAATTTTGGAACATCCATACAAGTATTTAGGATTGACAGGTCCAGTATTGGTCTCCAGGCTTTGTCCTTTCTGGGTACTAAGAAAAGTCTTGAGTACAATCCTTGTCCCTGTTCTTGCTGTGGAACTTTTTGAATAGCTCCGATGTCTATAAGAGCAGCAATCTGTTTTTGTGCCTCTGCCCATTGGTTTTGTGGCAGGTCTGGCATACCTTTTGGTTTTGGAAGTGTGTGGAAGTGGAACCTGTAACCCTGAGAAACAATATTCCGCACCCATTGGTCCTGGGTGATCATGTGCCAATTTTTTGGGAAAAGTGCTAGCTTTCCCCCTAGGGGTGCTGTCAAAAGGTAAGTGCTTGGCATTTGCAGAGGGAAGTCATTGGGACTGTTTCCTATAAGGTTGTGATTTGTCTTCCCCTCCTTTGGGGGCTGAAGCACCCCATTGTTTAGGCCTGTAGGAGCATTGGGGCTGAGATCTGTCTCTTGGGTGTCTGTATCTGCCTCTTTGTGGCCTGCCTGACACTGGAAAGGACCAATTTTTTGAAGGCCAGTTTCTGCTAAATCTAGGTGGTTGAACCTGTAAGAAATCTTTCACGGTCTGCATTGACTTTGCTTTATCCTCCATTTTCTTTAACACCTCTTCTGCCTTAACACCAAACAAAGTATCATGCTGTAATGGAGCATCCATTAATTTTACTTTAACATGGTCAGGTAAAGTTTGTTCTTTCAACCAAGCATGCCTTCGAATAACCGAGCCTGTAACTGCGGCTCTACAAGAAGCCTCTAATGTATCAAAACCACATTGCAGAGTATGCTTTCCCACTTGTTCAACTGCATGCAATAAATCCTGCATTTCCTTACTGTCAGGACTTTCTGTATTTGAAACCATTTTCTGTTTTAACAATGACATAAGGTACTGTTTAAGCATGTGAAATTGACAGTTTAAAGCTCTTACAGCTAAAGTAGCAGAAGTGTAAACTTCTTTCCCCCATCTGTCCAGAGCTCTGGAATCCCTGTCTGAGGGGACAGGAATTTTAGCAGTGGAAGCCTTAACCCCCTTAGGC
This sequence comes from Protopterus annectens, assembly GCF_019279795.1. Taxonomy (NCBI): domain Eukaryota; kingdom Metazoa; phylum Chordata; order Ceratodontiformes; family Protopteridae; genus Protopterus; species Protopterus annectens. The sequence continues at coordinate 907,995,800 of NC_056745.1, forward strand.
TCCTGAGAAATTGTTTCTGGGTCTGCAGCAGGGTTTTTGTAAAGAAATTTATGAGAGTCAGGGACTCTGTAGTACCTGTCTGGCTTGACTGGTGCAGGGGGTAAAGAATCAGGAGACAGACTGGATTCAGAAAAAACATCATCAACAATATCAAGCACAGGGGAGATAGCCAGGGGCCTGTGCTGAGGCAATAAAAGGAAGTCTCTGAGCCTTTTCTTGGATTCTGAATAATCCTGGCTCTCCCAATGGAAATGCTCCCTCATGGTGTGCAGAGTTTCCCCAAAAGAATAATCCTCAGGCGGAGAGGCTAAAGGTATGGACTCTTCTGCATCAGAGTCCTCATAGGGAGGGAGAGAATATCCCTGATCAGAAGAGGAATCAGAGGAAATGGAAACCTGGTCAGAGGATTCATAGTCACTGTCTTGCCTAGGCCTTTTGTCAGGAGGGGGATGGGAACCCCTGATTAAAGTAATTAGGTCTTCGGCCATTTTAAGCATCTGTTTCTTTGGCATGGATGACTGTTCTGGAGAATGCTGTACTTGTTTCTTTGTCTTTAATGGAGTTTTTGACTTTGCCTCTGCTGCTCTAGTAGGCTTAATTGTAAGCTGTGAAAGTCTGAAAACACTCTCAGAAGCCGATGCCTGCTCAGCGGCTCCAGACCCATCTGAGGGAATAGTTTCCGTAGGCCCAATACCTTGAGTTTCCACAGGCCTCGGTGTCTCCACGTGGCTGTCGGTTGCGGCCTGTGGCTCTGAGGTAGCGGGTGTCAGGGGCTGCGAAAGTGCCTCACTAAGAACCGGCGATTGGCCTAGAAGAGGCTTTGTCATCGGTTTTGGACTTCGGATGCCTGTCCTTTTCTTTGTCTTTGCATTTTTTATAAATTCTGTCATCAGTTGTTCTGACGGCATTATGTAATTAAACCTTCGGCCAAAATAATGTGAAGCAAATTCAAACCAACATTTAATAGTGCGTTTATTGAATCTAGCACAAAACCGACAACTAGTAACATCATGGTCAGGGCCTAGGCAAGGAATACAGTAAGAGTGAAAGTCCTTATGAGGTATTTGCTTCCCACAAGAAATACAATTATTAACTTTTACTGACATAGGTCTGGAGCAAGAAAAAGTTTCCCCAATGGGGTACTTCGATTTATTAAAGACTTCGGTTCTGAAACTCAATTTTGAAAATCTCAGGAGTCGGCCGACCGGCACTTGCGAACTGCTTTTGCTTCGGGCACCACGCAGCAAGAAAGACTGAAGAAAATGGCATCGGTTGCAGCTTTTATACCCCTGGTGCACTGACGTCAGGGAAGAGGTGACAGCAACCGATGCCAGACCAAGACTTTGGAACTCGGGCTGACTGCAGGTCGCCTGCCAGCAGGATATTCCAAGTGTAAAGAATGCAATAGTGAAACACGATGACCATCAGCATTTGCAGCAGACACTTCCAGCAAAGGGGCCAAGGAGGCTGGAAAGTTTCCTAGTTGTATCTGGGCCTGAAAAAAGGATTACATTAGCTGCTACAAGTCTGATGGCTTATGCTCCCATCTGACCTGGCAGACCATGCAGAGGATGCCAGTGATGATGGCTTAGAAGACTTACTTACTGGGATCGGATCTGAGGAATGGATCTGAACAGGACAATGTCAGACCCAGTATGGGAATGACCTTAGAGAGAATTCTGCTCAAGTGATAGGCAAGAAAGGGGAGTTCAACCTGCCTACCAATGCTGAAGAGTCCTCCCCTAAGAAGGGACTGGGGATGCTGAGAATGGGAGAATTAGATGCTTCTAAGTCCTCTACAACAGGAGAATGGAGCTGAACAAGAGGTGTTGGAGCCAGGGGCACCAAAGGTCAGTGAACTTTCAGCTCTGGCTGACCCTCAGTGGATGAAGAGGACTGTTTTGGTCCACTCATTAATTGCAAGCAGACTCAGATTCCTAATCCCAGGACCTCTTTTTCTTCCACTTCTCAGATTTCTTCTTAGAAAAAGAAGAATGTAAAGATACTCCTAAATGCTGAAGCATCCCATTCATAGCATGTTTGGCCTAATGTTTGTTAATGGTTCAGGCCACAAAAACAGCACAGGCTTGACAGTCCATCTCTACATGGGCCATGCTCAAACAGTTTTTTTTTTCAAACAGTGAAATTAGCAATTAAGCATATGTACATAAGATGTGGCTTGATGGTGTTTGTTTGAAGTCTGAAGAAGCGTTAGATGATTTCATCCAGTCCGTGGTGTATTCTTGAAATTTTATCCTGTTCATTGTTTGCGATTATCATTTTTTTGCATGCTCAAACAGTATACACAGTGATTGTGCACATCTTGTGTTGTCAGTTTCTGTCTGCACACCACAGACTTCTTAAAACCAGCCTTGTCTTTCTCCATAAATAAGTCAGAAAAGCTAACACATACACCTATTAGAAATAGAAATAAACACGAAACAACACACACCAAGAATTTGCTTCTCTAAAAGCAAGACTATCCTAATATGCATCAACTAGAGGAATACTATCCACCAACCTAACCACACTTATACAAGAGAAAAAATATATAGAGAGACACACACACACACACATATATATATATATATATATATATATATATATATATATATATATATATATATATACTGTCACACAAGACACAAGAAAAAAAGCCAGGAATGCCCAGTGAGAAAAAAACACAGGAAAAAGCCATTAAACATCTAACCATAATCTAAAAGCTATACCTAACAAACATACAGTTAAACTAAGTGTAGTTATGATACAGCTCAAAGAAAAATGCTTTTAACTATTTAAAAAAGGACAGAGTCAGCAGAGCCTTGAAGACCACGATCCACTCTGGATGGTGGTGAATAAGATCTATGGAAAGAATAAGAGCAGGGCATTGTTGCTAGAGGAAGAGGAGGAGGAACTCTCAGACTGAAGGTTGTGAGATCACTGGTGTTGGATCCATGTCCTCACAGGTTGAAGCTGGACAGAAAAGACAATGGATTTTTGAGATTTATCTTATGAAAATAATGGAGAAGAGGCCCTCTCAATCATTTTGACAAGCAGACACTGTGATAGAATAACTACCCACAGCAGCAGGTGTGAAATTGATGGGCTATATAGATGGTCGTGCTTGTTCTTAGCAGATCACATCAGGGCTTAACAATCAAAAGACTTCAATACTAATGACAATGGAGGCAAAGCATTAGGCAGCCTCAAAACAGAGCAAGATGGACTAGGTTTGTCAGAATCAGTAACAGATAAAGATTGCTCACACACACACACACACACACACGACTTTAACTAACCCTGCTCATATCAAAGGCAAAAGTCTAAAACTGCCCAGAAATTCATCATTTCAAGAATAAGTGGCATACTCCTTGTACCAGTCCTGGGGAGGAATATTTCTCCCACAAGAATATTTATGGACTCCTTGGTGTATTTTGATGAAAAGCAGCCACCCACATTACATGTATCAGGAAAAACGATATCAGTTGAATAAAGGATACTTTTCAAGAAAATAACCAATTTTGTTTGATTCTTATCTTTGTTTTAATCAGAAACATCAGATTACTAAAAAGGGTCTAGTGCCAAAAAAGTGGAAAAAAATTTAGACAGGAAAAAAAATGAAAAAGAAAGGTTCTAAATATAGACAGGAATAAAGAAAAATTGAGAAACTGTTTATAACGTACCCATGTATTTCATGTGAAATGCACCAATGCAACAAAAATATGGAGATGGTAAGCACTGTGGTGCATTATGTGATAAGGAGAGGCTGTATGTCCACCTTGTAATGTTTTGTTTGCTGTATGTTCCTAATGCCTTTGGTTGTAGTCTACCAGTTACTTAGACTGTTCTAGATTCCCTGTTACCCATATGTATGGTATCATCCAGAGGTCTGTGTATGAGACAGATCAGCACTCAGTGTCAGGAGGCTGTGAAATGGCACTGGATCACAGAGTAACTAAGGGCAGTGCAGGGGGAAGAAATACCTGTTTATTCAAATTTCAAAGCAAACTACATAATGGTGGATTCTTAGACCTAACCATACAGGTCCTGAATAGACAAAACATTCTCAAAAATGATCTGAATTGTGACACAAGGATGCCACCCACAGAAAGGGAGACCTTGATTACAAATAACTTGTACTGGTAACTGGAAAACTCTAGAAACTCCCGTCTGGGATGTTTACTAATAAATTCATGCCAATCATCAGAAGACAGATAGTGAAAGAACATCAGGGAAGAAGCTGAGGATACACTGTTCTTAATCCCAAAGACTGCAACCAAGGTCATGTACAAGTTAAGAACTGAATACTCACTAGCCAAGGGTGAGTTTAGCAATTTAAGTGTTTGGGGCAGCTAAACACCAGACCTACTACAAAGATGTCCAGGCCTGGATCTGGCATCCAAGTAATTGCTCTTATGTGGATGCTTTGCCTTTTGCTTGGTCTATAGTGATGGCCATCCTGCCATGCCATATGAGTAGAGCTATTAAGCCACCACCTTAAAGTGAGCTAGTAGCTTCTTCCTTTCTTTGCTGTCTTTATAGTTGTGGTGAATTGTTGGCACCTGTAGCTCTCAATGTCCCCAAGACAACAGAAGCAATGTTGGTGTGGGTACTAGCTAGTAATCTGATAGCCAAAGACAGTAACTGGGTGTTTACACATGTAGAGCAGGAATTTTAATAACAACATCAAACATCAAGATAAAGAAATGTCAGGCCATGGGAATGTGTGCTTTTATACAGTAGTGAATTCCCCGATTACAGAAAACCGATGAAGGCAGTCTCACGGTGTTGAAAGAACAATAAGTCTCAAAATGTCGGCAATAATCCTCTCGCAAGACTCTGTAGTCCGTAATAAAGAGAAATTTATTTACACAAACACAGTACAAGTCAATTGAGCGCTTTCATTTCCTAACCGGAAACTTCATCAGAATGAATGTTGTTGCTACACAAGGGCATTTATACATCTTCTTATGAGTTAATTCAATAATTGATAATTTAAAATAATTAATAATAAATAGTGTTGCCTTCAAGTTCAAGGTTTAAAATAGGTTACAAAAAAGTTAAAAGTTAAAAACGAGAAATAAAATGACATAAATAAATAACACATAGGTACGCTTGTGTACTTTTGTTGATGCATAATATGTAACTTAACAATAAAAGTCACATTAGTTTGTGAAGTGGTACAAGCAATTTTTTCATGAAAAAAATATATACATATATTTATATTTGTATAGTTCATGAAAAGAATATATATAAAAAAATATATATAAGAATATATACATGTATATATAAAAAAGATATATATATATATATATATATATAAAAATATATATATGTCCATAAGTTTAAACTATGTGTTTCTTATATGTACATTGATTTGCGTGGTGAGGTTAAAAATACATGAATTTACATGGTAAAATTAAATTAAAATGCTTTACAAAAGTTTCTCATGTAAAATCTCATATATAAATTCATATAAACCCATGTAAAATCTCATAGTATATCTCATATAGAACATTTCATAAAACAGTGATAAATAAAAAATATGTATTATTGTGTAAATATAATTGAATAACTGAATTAATGAAATAAGATAAAATAACTGAGTTGGTGAAATAAACTGTTAGTAAAATTGGTATGTAGTGTATACATAGTAATAGTATTGTATAATAAAAATATTATGGAAGTGTTTGTTTATACTTAGTATCTTGTTTTTGTGCTTTTATATAACCAGCATTTTGCATGTATTGTAGCACATCTATAGATGTCACAGAAAATAGAATTCTGCTGAAAAAGAATGCTGACTTCTGATCAATGGAGAGGAAATATTCAAGGGCCTATCAAGAAGAGTCCTCAGCATTACAGCATCCTTTACTTTAGAGAGGACGTGACATTTCTGACACTGGAAAATGGGCTCCTTATTTTAAAATATTGTTTACCTTCAATAAAAAAGAAATACACAAAATGCTGATAGTAAGGGACAGAGTAAGAACAATAATTAAACTTTCTTTCCAAAAACAATTTAAAAACTTCATTCATTGGAGAGAGAGAGAGCGAGACAAATCCTTTACTTGAAGACTATGTGCTTTTCTTGGACTTCTTCAGTCTGATAAAGGAATAAAACTTTTCCAAGCACAATTGACAGACAAAAAAAATTAATTTAGAAAAATAACACAAACGCACCTTGTGAAGAATCAACAGCACCACAGAGAATGCATTAAAATGTAAACACTAGAATATATCACAGTCCTCTACCTCAAATTCCATTCAAGAACTACCACAACATTTGAACTCATTCACACATATAGCATCTTTCTGAATACTTCCAGTTAACAAACACAGCTCCTTTTGACATCCACAGCTTTTCTGAGTCTGGCTTCTTTAACTTGAGTGGCTTACCAACCAATACTAGGAAGTATTAGGAAGGGAAATGACTGATAAACAAAATAACATTGTTTGTTAATCTACAATGTCCTGCAAAAGAGAAATTAATCACATGAATAATAAGTGGCAAACAGTTTTCATATTTATGTTCATATTTTCATAACTAAGAGACCTACATGCTATTGAGGGGTATGGTGTCAAACACCATGGTGGCAGATGGGAAAATTCATTGTCAATGTCCATTTGTATTATACTATACTGGATATACTGCTAGTTGTTTGTTGGTAATTATGAAAATTAGCAATATTTCTATATGTACATAATATTTCAAAAAACAAGTTTCGTACAAACTATTACATGACATCAGGTGAAACCTTTGATGTTGTTAAAGAAAGCTGTCTGATTTTTGCACTGTAAGTTGCACATATTGAGATATAATCAGTGTTATTGACATTGCTAATTATATAATTAAGTATTTTCATACTTCTGCAAATATCTCCATAAATACATACTTAGAGAGGAATTTCTTGCTGACATGTAAAAGCTTATATCTGGTTAACAAAAAAGTCTTCTAGCAATTTACGTCTAGGTAGTGCACTTTCCAAGATGAGACAATTTATTGTGATCGTTTAACAAAAAATATAATTCTGGGTTTGTGTGCATTATAATATACTGTAGTATTTATGGAAAGACTCTGAATGCACTGACTATCACTGTAAAGTCTATTTCTTACTGACAGCATTGGTATTTGTAGAGATTTACTAGCTATTATTGTTCACAAAATCTTTACATTTGTTTATCTCATGCTTTTTAAGTTGATTTTTCAGAAAATGATCTGTAATGTAAGGATGTGTGTAGGCTGCTAGAAGTGTGACATTCCACAGCACATAAGTTAATGTAAAAATACAATAGCCTACAAACCACAGGACACATAGCTCACCTCCACAGTGTGCCTCTCAACCTAACCTCCTAAGCTAAACACCTTGCCCAATACACTAATCATAGTTGACTCAATAGTGAGGCACACAGATGTCCCACTCACTAGGTTGAATAAGAAGGTAAAAGTCAGCTGTCTATCAGGAGTCCGAATCTGACACACAACACACACACTCAGGTCACTCCACAAGTACAAGTATGACTCTGTCATTGTCCATGTGGGTGTGAATGACCAGAGATGCACCTCCCTGGACTATTTGAAAAGAGACATGGTGGAGCTCTCAGATTATGTGGCCCAGGTAGGTATGACACTAGCCCTGAGCAGTATCCTACAGTCACCAAGAATGATACTGCAGTACATACAAAAAATTATTGGCTTCAACAATTGGCTAAGTTTCTTTTGTCATTCTAAGGAGAGCCAGTATCTATCTGCTTGGGATGACATGATTGACAGACCTCGATGCTTTGCCGGAGATGGCTTGTATCTGTCACCCCTGGATTTTGGGGTACTGGCGAAGGCTCTTGCCACCCTTATAGTGCCTTTTTTAGGCAGTGCTCCAAGGACCTAATTACGACCATAACAGCTCTAAATAAATGCAATCTGATGGTCATGCTGCTCAACATTAGAAGTCTAAATCTCAAGATGCACTTGCTCGAAGCACTCCTCAAAATGGAGAACATCGACATTTGTACTGTAACAGAGACTTGATTTAAAGTGGCAGAAAGTACCCCTACGTTACCACGTTATAACTCATTCCACACCTTTCAGTCTCAAAACATGGACCGAAGCTCCAAAGGCAGTGATGTTTCCATATTCATAAAGGATATGCACATCTCCAGACTAGTAGTCCAGCATAATGCATCTGAGATACTTCAGGTACAACTAATATTGGGTAAGACAGCGATCCAGGTCATATCCTGCTATAGGTACCCAACCATGTCCCTAGACTCTCATTCCATGTTCCTAAGCACCCTGGAATCTATCAAGGTCCAACCCAACACTCTCTTACTAGACTTCAACTACCCCTCCATCAACTGGGAAAACTACTCAAGCACCAATGCACTAGCCCAATGCTTCCTGGAATTCATCAATTTCAATGCCCTGGACCAGCACATTCTGACCCTGACTAGAGGAAGCAACATCCTTGACCTGGTTATTCCTAACATGGGTGAACGTTGCTCTACACCAATAGTCAATCCCTCCCTGGTCAGATTCAACCATAAACTAATCACCATGGAAATCCACATCTCACCCACACCCCCAGCAAAGGTAAACACCTTGAAAAACTTCTCCAAAGCTGACTTTGGAATCCTAAAAACAGAGGTGGCTAACTTCACACACCCATGCCAATGGAAAATAGCTGCATGACTGCTGAATCATACACCAATACAAACATGTACATAAATGCATGGAACTAGCCATTCCCAAAAGAACCAAGATGCTCTCTCCCAAAAAAATAGAAGACAATCTGGTGGTCCCCTGCCATTAATAAACTCTACAACAGAAGGAAAAAACTGTTGCAAAAACAGGTGAAGTCCCAAGCATGGAAAAACTCTCTTATTAGCCTCAACAAAAAGTTGAGATCCCTCATGAAATCCTCTAAAGCCAGCTACGAAGGCAGAATTGTGGCAGACACTAAAAACAATCACAAAGCCATCTATAGCTATATCAAGAACCTCCACGGCAATACCCAGATTTGCTCTACTGAGCCAACAGATATTGCCAACATACTGGCCAACAGATTCAATGCAAACTTTAACCCTCTCTCCCCCACTAAAGGTCCAACCACAATACCGGAAGAATGCCAGGCACCCAGCATTACTGCAGCACAGGTTAAAGCTGCATTGTCCAAGGTCAAGAATATGGCTTCCATGGGACCCAATAATATCCCTGGCTGTATTCTACATGAACTACAAAGTGAACTGGCAAAACATCTGTGCGCCCTGTTTAGTCAGAGCCTCACCTCAGGCTTTGTCCCTACTGAATGGCGCACTGCTACAGTTCATCCCTTTCCATAAAGGGGGAGTGACTACAGACCCTTGGAATTATCACCCCATTAGCCTGACAAGTCTGATATGTAAAGCTATGGAGTGCATTATCATGGACCTGATTAACAACAATATAGGAAATCACCAAACTCTAGATCCTACACAATTTGTTTTTGTGAAAGGGAGATCATTCCTGCTCAACCTAGTTTACTTCTTTGAGTAAATGACCAGGGCTGTGGATGAAGGTAAATACAGCCTACCTAGATCTGGCCAAGGCCACTGATACTGTTCCTCACTGAGGAATTATTGATAAACTCACCAAACTAGGCATCAACCCCTATATCACTAGATGGGTTGCAAACTGGCTCACAGATAGAACACACAGTGTGAAAGTAGTGGACTCCAAGTCAGACTGCTGACCAGTAACGAGTGGAGTCCCACAGGGATCAGTCCTGTGTCCTCTCCTGTTCAGCATCTACTTCTCAGATGTCCAGGCCAACAGACAGGGACTCTGGCTGACCAAGTTCATAGACGACTGCAAGATGGGAGCCATCATTAACTCCCCAAGTGATGCAGACATCCTACAGAAAGGCCTCACTGAGACCAATGACTGGTGTTGAAACCATGACCTTACTCTTAATGCCAAAAAATGCATTGTTATCCCCTTTGGTAAAAACTCAGTTCCCACTAATTACCACATCAATGGGAGCCCATTGAACACTGAAGGCATTATAAGAGATCTGGGGATGCAGGTTGAAAGCAACCTCTCCTTCGACCACCACATTGCCATTGTGGTCAGAAAGTCCTTCTATGTGGCACATCTCATTACCAAGGGTTTTGCATCCACGACGAAAGAGATCATAGTCTCTCTCTGCTCTTCCCTCATTAGACCAATCACTGAGTATAATGTTCCATTTGCCATGTACCTCACTAGACACCTGCAATAGCTAGAGAGGCCACAGATATACTTCATGAAGAAGATCCTAGGTATTTTCCTACACAGACAGACTCAAAAGACTCCAGCTATTCTCTGTCTCACATTGCCTACTTAGAGGCGATCTCTGCTTGACTTACAATTGAGTCTGACCCAGCTCTGTTAGAAATGCTACATATAAAGAAATCCGAATACCTCCACACCACATGCTCCAGAGACATCAACCACATTACCACAATCAACAGAACATACTAGAGGGACAGGCTCCTCACCCAGAGACTGGCCAAGCTCTGGAATAGACTTTGCATACATGTCAAGCAGAGCACCTTGTTGTCCCTTTTCAAGGGAAATCTTGATGCGTGGATGGGTAATAGAAAGTTCACACTGGGGATCACTCCAGTGGCTCTACTTGATTCAGGCACTTGGAACTAATGTCAGGCGGCACAATGCCAGGGCACTTCTATGGGTTAGGCTTGTAAAGGCTCCAGGGCCCTTAGCCTAGTATACACCTATGAACCTAATAAAGTAAGTAAATGACTGAGTTTGAAATTGAACTATTCAAAGGTCTACAGACTGAAGAGACTCGACAGTGATATATTTATAATTCAGAATGGCAAAATGATCTGAAATGGAGCATGCTGCTTTTCTGAACACAGGCATTTTATCTAGAATGCTACAAAGGCAACATGCTTGGTAAAAGAGTTCCAGGGGGTTGGGAGGGTGGCTAATTTAGCTTAGTTCTAACCTATGAACCTATGAACCAGACTATTTTGGCTCTGACTGATGACACTGCATAACTAATAGATAAGATTCACATTGACACATATATGGGGACAGGTATCTAAAACAGAGATGATGTGGATGATTGTGTAACATATGCATGGCTGTCTCATCAGAATGAGAAAAATATTAATCTCAAACAGATAACTGTCAAAAATAATGGCCATTTCTGAAGTAAATAAAAATGCATGACAGAGATAAAATTAATGGGTGTTTTGGAAAGAAAACTCTGTGCTTAGGTCAAAGATGGGGGGAACTGGGTTAGCACTGAGATAACAGCTTTGTTTAAAGAGGATCTTATCAGAAATGCCCATGTTTTCTTAGATGCTTAGTGCTTAATTGGATATTTTTATTTGTGCGTTTAATGCTTACTGATTACATTCTAATAATAGTGCGTCCTGATACAAACATTTTCACAGTAAGATTTTTTTAATCTCACAGTTCTCCTCTCTAAATAAAGTTTAATTTCAGATGACAAACTTTCTATACACATATATATTTTTAAAGATGATAACCAAACATTTTATGACTGCATACAGAACGTCAAACAACTTCAGTGAGCAAGAAACTTTTTCAATCTGTAATACAGACAGACAGATGTAAAAATATAGATCTTTATGACACAGACTACATGTAAACATGTGAGACATCAATAAAATGCAAATAAACTTCTCAAAATCATGAGACTTAACTATCCAGTTGGCAATCAATTTCTGTAAATTAATAATGTCAATATCAAGTCTGAAATGATCAAAATAAATTACATCCAGTCATACAATACCCAAACCAAAGTTTTTATTAAAAATAGACAAATTAGCTCCCTTATACCAGCCAGCACTCAGCTAGGGAGTTGTCAAATTCTTGAATGCTGGCAGGCTGGACAACAATTCTGAGGAGCTCTAAGTCATAACTATATTTAAACACAAGAGAAATCATTTAAGTTAAAAAAGCAAAGCAAAGTTTTGCTCTATTTGCTCATTTAAATCATTTTCTCATGTTTAAGATGATTAGGTGTGGGAATGAATACAACAAATTCAGTACTTCAGTTAATCTACACTGTAACAGTAGTGTGTGGTTTGAATCTGAAACACTGCAGGTCTTATTGACACAAGGCAACATACACAACTAATGCTACATGTATGGAACACAGAGGGAGAGATTAAAAAAAAGTGTTTACAGTGTAAGTGGCTTAGTCTGGTATAAGCTTGTCCTGATTTCAACAAATCTGGTCTCTATAAAAAAACATGCTTAAAATGGAGTTCATAAGCAAGTACTAGGCTAACTTCTCTTGTGTACCATTTTAAGCCTAGACAATTTCCTTTTCAAAGTTGTGAATCATATCCTGTATCTTGTGTCTGTGAGGTACACACCTTAATCGTTATTCCAGCCCACAAGCTCCTTAAACATGAGTTCATATGATCTGAAGGGCCATGTTAAGCCTAGCTAATAACCCGAGGACATAATCAAGCTCTGTATCTTGTGTCTAAAAGATGAAGACCATGACCATTATGCCAACCTAAGTCACTTAAACTGAAAGCAATTCTTTTGGAATTGGGCTAGACGTCCACTAGAATAATCACTTACACTGAGACTAAGTCTTTTGGAATTGGGCCCATACTGATCAGCTTTGTAGATTTGCGTAAGTTACTGTATGAAAATATCCAATCCACACTGTTGCACATGCATAGATATGGTGCTAACTGAAAATAACCATTTAAGAAAGCTTTTCTAGAATCAGAAATATCTGCCAGCAATACTAAACAGAAAAAAGTCAGCATTAATTCCTCAAAGATGTATGCAACATTTGCATTTTTATGAATAAATAAAAGGGTTGAGACTACAATGATGGGGATTAATTTTTCTCTATTTTTATTCTAACAGATTTTGTTTTTACGGAATCTGTACTATTCATGTACATGGAAATAAACTTTCAGCAAAGCGTCTGAAAAATCAGATGTTGACTTACTTTTTTATAACAATGTTAAAACGTTCCTTGCATAATTTTCTCAAATAAAGTAACATCAATTGACAAATATATCATCAGCAAATATAATCTTAAAACTTTTGTGCAAGCTGATGTAACATTTTAAATAAAACTGGGTCACTTGTTCCATAAGTAAGAGCTAAAAGGCATTCATTATTTTACAAATTAAAAACAAAGATGAAAAAATTATTGAATATTTCTTTCTTTTGACTTAAAAAATTGCATCACATCAAAACAAAATACACAGCTACAGAATGCTGTGGGCAAAGTAAGAAAATAGTGTGTGCATTTTACATACATTTTATAAAATTTACAGTATTTATCATTGTTCATATAGAAACCTTCAGACAGATTTCCACTGCCATGCATTGTAAATAATACAATATTTACCCATTATGAATTGCAGAACCATGATTAAGACTTCGGGGTACTGCAAGTCAATATATAACACTACTCTTATTAAGCTTCTGTAAACTACTTCATTGCACACATTAGATGGAAACATACTTGTATGTAGTGTTTACTCAAGCAATAGTGTTTACTCAAGCAAAATGTCTTCTTAAAATAAAATAAAACAGAAAACTCTGAAGTGATCAGGCTGCTATCCAAGATTAAAGTTTCACAACATACAAGTTAAAAAGACACAGGGGTGGATATACACACATATGGACTGGATAGTACAATAACCTGATACATACTGGAACAATGTTCAAAATATCAGCAATCTCTATACTTTAAAAATGCAGTAGAAACAAATACTTCTAAAGGCGTACCTGCAAACCTTTTGCAAGCACACAGATTTGTTTCTCTATATACTCAAATGCATAACTGTTTTTTTTTCTGGTACTGAAAAACTAAGCAATGTAAACTGTTGTGAATAAAAATAAAACATGTAACACAGACAATTTTCCAACTTTAAATAATGTAATTCAGTGTGCAAAACTATAAAGTATTGACAAATAAGATTCCTTGATACAAAATAAGTTATTTATTTATTTATCAAAGCAGTAGACCTTTAAGTGAGCACATTCCACAAAAAGTTTAGGTATATATTTTTCTTTCTCAGTAGTCTTAAGATCAACACTGTAGATGCTTTTTATACACACACACACACACACACACACACACACACACACACACACACACACACACACACACACACACACACACACACACACACACACGCGGGTCTATATCAGAATGCTGAAAGTTCATTCTTTCGAATGTTCTTACATCGACCCCTAGTCAGCGAACTCTGAAAATAGCGAAACAACAGATAACCAAATTTTTTCCTAGGGAAAGAATTTGGTTGTCCGTTTCTGTTGTTTTGCTATTTTCAGCGCTGTGGTGGAAAGATACGGGTCGGCTTCAGGTAAGTGTGCGATTGGGCATGGGTTAGGCGAGTTAGGGTTAGGGCGCGAGGGAGGTATGTGTGCGATTGTGTGGATGTGAGGATTAGGGTGTGGGTGAGGTGAGTGTGCGATAGTGATGAACCTTAGGGTTAGGGTTTGGGTTAAGGTAAGTGGATAGTTAGTGGTGTTTGTACAGTTTAGTGTAGGGTTAGCTGTAAGGTTTTGGGTGTATGTGTATGGATTGCTGTTTGTTTGGTGTGCTTGTGTTGTGTGTGTATGTTTTAGAACAGCAATTTTTTTTCCCTAGGAAAAAATTAGCTGTTCTGAATGTTTGATGTTGTCAGCGTTTGCTGATTAGGGGTCAATGTAAGAACATTTGAAAGAATGAACTTTCGGTGTTCTGATATAAACCCATACACGCACACACACACTCTGAGAGGTTTTTCTGCTTCCTCCTTGCCCTTTCTTATTACAAGACTATCACAGCTTAATCTTCTTTGTGAACTTATGATGGTCTATAAAGTTCAAAGATTAAACAATAAGAATTAGAGCAGGTAAAAAGATTAAAATAGACACATCACAGTGGAAAAGGGCTGGAGTCAAACTTTAAAACACTGATGAAACAAAGTCCTCCAAAAACCTATAGTTACTACAAGTTCATCTTGAACTCTGCTGTTTTCACTTTGGATACCCTTTACTAAGTACAACAGAAAAAGCCCAGACAGGAACACCTAACTGGCCTTTTGTAAAGGCCAAGCATAACACGTTTACCATATCAGTTGTTATATAACGGCAGTCTTCTCGGTGATTCTACTATAAAGAACATCTTTTGTTTTTTTCCAATTTGGCATTCTTTTTTCTTAAAAGCTAACATACTATGGTGCTCATTGTCCTAGTCTGGCCCATACCTTGAAGTCATTCACATCCCTAAGTTGAGTACACCTAACCCCTGAGCATAAAAGTTCACTCTCAATTACTGAACCAGCTTTTTCAGAAAACTGAAAAAAAAAACACATCTATAGAGTTAACAAGAAATATACATGTATATGCTTGCTCAGCTTACAGGAAATACCAATATATTCCACATTCACACACTGGGGAGCATCAGAGGGTATTTGGGACCCACCAATGAGGATCCCCATAAATCAAACAAAACAGCAAGAGTACAGCTGTAATGCTATCATCAGGAATTCTCTTTGGTGAGTCTATGGCTGTGCTGAATTCAAGCAGGAAATCCACCAGGGTGGAAGAAGCCAGAGGACAACTACAGGAAAAAAGTTTCAGAAGGCTATCTTCTAAAATAAAAGGGACCAAATGAGATCTAACACCCCCAGTCATGCCATAGATAATGCTTGGTAAAGGGTGTGAAGACAGAAAGTAGATGGGACACAGATGTTTGCAAATCAAGCACTAGTACACCAAGCCCCTGGTGGAGTGGACTTCTACCACAACCAAACAAGTGTTAAAATGCTGAGCAGGTAAAGCACAGCTACTCACTATAAATTTTATAATTTAAGTATGCAACATTCTAAAGGATAAAATCTAAGGAATACACTATTTTTTTGCAAACACAGAAGAAAAATGCATCAAGACAAATGATCACTTCAAAGGTATGTGTACTTGTGTGTAAGCATGCATACCTATGTAGGGGGTCGTCTTCTGTACAATGTAGCATTTTTTTAACCCTCTCTACTTCAGCTAACAAGCTCCTGCCCTCATTCTTCTAACTTAATTGTTCATCCATTAGCTGGCTAGTCTTACCACTGGCTACGGTGACAATAAAGCTGATATGAGCTATCATCCTTTAATGGTCTAGAGTTTTTTTTTCACTTTGCCTTATTTACAGTCCTGTCACACACATGGTTGCAATGATTTTGACAAGAAACATATCCATAAATGATCTGTTGGTGCATTTCCCAAAAACTTGTGAAAATACATGAGCCTCCTTATCTTCTCTGTGAGTTGTGGCACTAGGAAGGAATCCCTTCTCTTCCCAGGTATAAGACAGCCAAAAAAATGTCACTCATTCCAACCCCTCCAGCTGAACCCTAAGTGACTGTGATGTTGCATTTTTCTACACAGAGGGCAAAACAACTTTTCTGATATTTAGAATAGGCTCAAGAAAGTACAGTTGCGTATACAGATACCATAACTATAGACCGACCAGCATTCATACGAACTGCTTCTGCTTCTGCTTCAGGCTCCACGGCAAGAAAGACTGATGTAATGGCATTGGCTGCCTTACTTTATACTACTGACAACCTGACATCAGTCCTGAAGCGACAGCAACCGATGCAGAAATACTAAGCCTCTGGTATTCAGGCCGGCCGAGGGCTACCCTGGCAGGGATAACCCAAATGTGATGACTGCAATAGTGAAACACGAAGAACATCTATAGATGTTCCAGTAGATCAGTACTGCAGTATTGAGACCTTGATGCTAGAATAAGATGGTCTTTGCTTGAAAAGAAATGAGAGGTATTCAAGTATCTGTTGTAAATTTGCCTGAAAAAAGAGAATACTATTGGATCAGCACCAGATAGAAAACCCTTTCCTTTTAGTTATGTATGAATTTTAAGCACTTGGTTTTCTAGTTTCTTTTAAAATGGATAAAACATTCCAGCAGTAAGAATGAGTGGATGGAGTTAGTATGAAATCCAGGAAGCTGTTAGTTTGAGAGTCTTTCAACTGAGGTGGATGACAGATCATTTGTTCTGGATTAGAACATTCATGAAAGGTAGAAATGTTCTTGTTTTCCCCCCAACTAAGAGTCAGATGGAGGGAGAACCAGTACTGCCTAGGCTAGAATAGAGCAAAAAGCATAATTTTTTGCTTGGTTGACCCCAAATTTGGCAGTACTCTTGTGATAAAGGGCATCAGAGAAAGAGGCCTGTCCATTTGAATTTGATGGTGTCTGCAATTGATAGACCTTCTCTGTTACATTTTCAAACAGAATTTGCGTAGCTGCCTATTTCCTTGTGAAGGAAAAGGGTATGTCACTGGTACTCCCCAGTGATGTTTCAGATACAGAAAGACTTCCCTTTTTAAGCATCTATTCCTTGGGATTCAGGAAGGCTCTATATAAAGAGTCTGCCAAGCAGAATGTCCTGTCCAGGAATACAAGAGGCCATGGTTGTTGCCTTCAATTACTGGGTAACCAAAGTTCTATATGGGGTTTTAATGTGTTTCCTTCCCCAAGTTTGGTTATGTAACACGTGACTGTGGTACTGTCTATTTCAGATTTGAAGTGGTCCTGGGAACGGTTTGTCTGTGAAAGATTTCATAGCCAGCATGACAGTCGTCATTTCTATTAAACTGATGTGCTGTTTTGCTAGCTCCCTGTCCCTATCCCTTGGACTCTGAACTGTCTTAGATGGGCCTTCCAGGCCATATTGGAACTGTCTGTTGCCAGTGTCTGTATTGTCTTGCAAGTGTTTAAAGTACATTCCATGACTGTTGCAACCACTCTACTCACTCCAAGGAATATCCCTTTTGAGGGATTAGAGCAGGGGGACCATGGTTTACAGGGACTGCTGATAGCGAGCCCATTTTTTTTGGAACCACTGCAATTTACTCATATGCAGTTTTGCCAAGTGGATTATAATACAAGAAGATGTAACCTACAGCATTGAGGAATTCTCTTGCTCTAATGTATTACTTGGCATGTAGGGTTCTGAGATATTCTGAAAGGGAAGTGACCTTATCCTCTGGAAGGAATGCCTTCAGGTGAACTGAGTTTATGACTGCCCTGAGTAAAGTAGTCCTGGAACTTGTGAGTTCTGGAGAGTGAGGGTCAGACTCACTTTCTGAAAGCAATCATGGTGATTTGCTCATCCATCAGAAATTCTCATGGTGACTACCTGACTCAGGCAGTCATCCAGGCAAGGATAAATGTGGACCCCTTGTATTCTGCAAAAGGCAATGATGGATGTCGGACATTTGGTGAAGACTTTGGGAGCAGTAGATAAACCAGATGGTAAGGCACAAAATTAGTAATGCAATCCCACTGCCTGAAATAATAGGAAATATTTGTGTTTTTGGACCAGAGAAACATGTAAGATGGGCATTGTTCAAGTCCAGACTCACCACCCATGACCATTGGAAGATAAGGGCAGCAACCTCTGAAGGGTTAAAATCTTGAATTTTAGTATACCATACACTTGTTCAGTCCTGAATGATCTAGAAGAGGCATCATGGTACCTTTTTTCCTGAGGTCTAAAAAATGGTGCAAGTAAAACCCTGTGCTCTCTTCTCCTGGGGTCATTCTTTGAATGGATCCTTATAGTAGTAATTCCTTTAGAATGGGATGGAAATTTTTCTCTTGAAGTTTTGGTAGGAGGAGATCCCTAAAAAAGGGTGGAGTTTTCAGAACTGGATGGAATTAAAATTCCTTATAATCTGCAGGACACATTTATCTTTTGAGATCTCTTCCCTGTGGTAGTAGAAGGGAGGAAGCCTTCCTGCCTGCCTGGTGGAGGGGTTAGCATGGGCTTTGGAGAGGGAGGTACTGGCTGTAGTCACAGCTGATCTAAGGGGGACAGGATTCTTGAATCCTGCAGGTCTGGAATGTTGTTCAGTTTGCTATTTTTTTGTTGTCTGGGCCTTTGCCCACTCCCCTTCAGGTTGCTTTGTTTTTTTCATGTTTAGATAGAAAGGGACAAGACTTGGTACAATAGCTTCTACTGTATCTGTGGGTGGGAGAGAAAGGTTAATTAATGTATAGATTTCATTGCTTTCCTTTCATTGTCTAGTTTCTAAAACACTTTTTTTTCTAATTGGGACCCAAAAAGAAACTTTGTCTAAGGGAGCGTCAAGACATTCAGCTTTTATTTGGTCTAAGAGAGACTGCATCCTCAGACAGGCATGGCTGAGAGTGCCTGACCCTGTGGCAGCAATGATGCAACTGAAGAAATATATCCACACTTGTGTGTGTATTGGGATACTTGGAGGTGATATTACACAGGTCCTGGAAATACCTCTGGAGGCTCTTGTCCTGGATATCTTCTGCCTTGGATTTAATTTTTTGCTGGAGTGATTCAAGGTATTTGAGCATGTGAAACTGGCAGTTAAGAACTTTCATCACCAGGCTGGCTAATGTGTGAGTTTTCTACCAAATCTGGATATATGCCCACCGGTTCCCTTCACAGATTCTATAGCCACCACTGCTGGATCCATCACTGGGTTTTTATAGAGGTGTCTGCAAGACTCCAACACCTCCAACAGGCTTCCTTGTGGCAGTGGAAGGAAGTAAGGCTGCAAGGACACATCTTTGAAGATATCATCCAAGACAGCATGAACTGGTGGGATTGCCAACAGTCTAAGGGTAGGAAGGTTCAGAAGCCCTCTGTAGGGAGTTGGAGCAATGGATAATTCCACAGATTCCTGCATGAAGACTCATTTGACTCTATGAAGTCTTTCTCCAAAGGAAGAATCCTCAGGAGATGATGCTGAGGACAGGGAGTCATTTGAAACAGAGTCCTCATAAGTCTGAGGGGGAAAGTGTTTCACATAAGCTTATTCTTCCTCATTCTCTGATTCTGGGGAATAAAAATCTCAAGGGGGGTGATGTCCCTTTTCTTTTTCACATGGGATGTTCCTGACACAGGATGCTTTTGTGGGGTGGGCTTCCTGGTCCTCATGAATTTCAGTGTCAGCTTGACCAAGCCCTTTCAAGAAACCTGGATGATGAGGCAGTGAACTTAGCAAGAGATGGGACATACTTAACTGTCTCATTGGTTTAGTAGCTTGGGTTTTGGGGGAAATAAACATGTCAGGATGTGGGCACGTGGCCATGACCTCAATCCAGTTCCCATGGAAATCTTCCCTAAGAAAAACCAAGACAATGCTGCCCTCACACTCGGTCACCAAAACTTGGGCATCTGAAGCCATGACCACAGAGCAGCTTTGTACTCAACAAACAGTTTGATGTTGGAGTCTGAGGTGCGGGCCTGACTTGTGGCTGCCTCTGGAGGGGTCATGCCACAAACTCAGTCCTAATAGGTGTCAGTCTAAGGGTCTGCAAAGGAATTTCACCTGTTTGGCAACATTAAGTTTTATCCAGGGGCTGGATACAGAAATGCCATCAATGTTCTTCTCTTTCAGATGCTTAACCTTAGACTTCTTAGGAACGATGGCGTGGGAACAAGAAGACACCACAGTTTGAAAAGGCCCAGCCCTACTGGAGTCCATATGCTGCTGAAGGGACTCTACACAACATTTAATAGTTTTAGAATTAAATCTCACATAGTTGGAGACCTTGTGCTATGGCCTTAAGCAAGATAGGCAGTAAGGACAAAACTCTTTGTGAGGAATCTGTTTCCCACAAGAAACACTTAAGTTTTTTAAACAATACCAATGTACAGTCACAAAAAGTTGAAAAAATGAGAATGCCTCAACTTATCAAAGATTAGGTAATGCTCTGGCATTTCAAGCCAACCAAAGGACTGACAACACTGAGAAAAGCTTTGTGGAGCATCAAACTACACAGCAAGAAAGAAATGAAAATGGCACCAGCTGACTCCCTCTTTATACTCCCTTTGTCCTGACAGAAGCAAACAGCCACTGGTTGGAGATGGCATTTGGAGCAGACATGGGGTTCCACACAGCAAGAAGTCCTAAGATTCAGTAATGCAACATTAATTATGATCATAATCTCTGTGCCTAATGGAGTTGCACTTTGGCAGACACTGAAAACTATATACTAAATAGTAAACAAAAAAGGGGAAAATGACTTTTGGAGAATCTAGTTAATACTCTGAAGAAGTGACCCTGACTTTACAAATGATGAATAAGGACGACACAACAGTATAAATAATTCCCCAAAGAAAACCATTAATTTACCATAACTAACATTAAACTGTCACATACATACATGTATATAACAAGGGTTTACATTCAGTCCAAACAGCAGGCAACTATTTTCAATTCACTGAACAGCTCTCTTTCATAAAAGCTTTCTAGTTTTAACAGTGATATCTTCAACACTCAAAAAGACTTAAAAGTTATCAGTGGAAAACACAGGACTAAAAGTTCAGGTATACCTTTATCCTCTAAAATATCTTCTCAGCAGATTCTATAAAAATGATCTTAACCTATAATTAAAATAATACTAGAAGAAGCAGGGAAATGGAATTATAGCCTAATCTTTTACAAATATACTGCACATTTGAAAATTCCACATCATACTTGCATTAGATGAAAACAATTGGCAGGGATACAGATATTCCCTTTACAGGGAAAAATACCAGAGTCAAGAATTTGGACTGAGTATTATAAAAAAACCCCTAAGATTTTCATGGCACTTGGCATTTTAGGAGACAGCATTCATTCACAACGACCTGTACTTCTTCTCATATTTCTTAATTACAATGCTGGAGTTTTTCTTTTCTATTTCTTAACTAGAATCTGTTTTAATTTTGCATATGCATGTATGTATATATATATATATATATATATATATATATATATATATATATATATACACATGATCCAAATTTACACTTAAATGAGTTATACATCTGATTTTTATTTCATCTTACGAAAAAAGAATTGCATTTTTTTAAATATTAAATGAGTGTCCCTGCAAAAAGGGGAAATGAGATTGCAAGGAGATTTCTGTCACTAAGATCACTGCTTCACGGAAACCTCTTTAATGTGCAGGTATATGATAACACATCTTGCTTTATATATACACAATCACAAGATATGCACTATACTTGTTAGCAAAGAACTGATATCTCATAATTACATTATCTAAGATTAAAGAATTTTCCAAGGTGCAGACCACTTACCTAACATCTAGTCAATAATTATGCAATCTCTGTCTCACTAAGGTAAAAGTATGTTCCAAAGTTCTGAAAACTGGTAGACACTATTCTGATACCTAAAAGAAAGTCCACTGGTGCCCTTAAATAATCACTTCATTTACGTCTTGGGCTTTTTTTAATGAGATTTTTGAATTAAACTTAACTCACAAAAAGGCCAGTCATACCCACATGTTTAAAACAAAAGTACAG
Source organism: Protopterus annectens (assembly GCF_019279795.1). Taxonomy (NCBI): domain Eukaryota; kingdom Metazoa; phylum Chordata; order Ceratodontiformes; family Protopteridae; genus Protopterus; species Protopterus annectens. The sequence continues at coordinate 908,018,173 of NC_056745.1, forward strand.
TCACACATGCTTATCTGAACATATTAACACAAGTTACATCTCTGCTGATAATGCATATTTAGATACAGCTATGATCTTCAGTTCCATTCTTCAGTGTGGGATTACTGATGGTTACTTGAAGTTTATCATCAACAAAATGAAATGGTAAACTATACATAATTCTCTCAATTATTTAAGATGACATGCTTACTGAAGACAGTCTAGAGTACTGATGATATGTCCTAGAGTCTGTGCTTAGTCCAGTTCTTATCAATTAGCTTCAATGACATTTTATCTGTGAAGGCCAGCTTAATTAACGAAAGTTAATGATTGCAAACAAAAGGTGTATTTATATTCTAAGACTTTCCAGCGAAGTTTTGTTCTGAAGCAGTTAGGATAAGCTTTCATCTGTATGAATGTTACCATGCTAAATATGTCAAAAATTTATTTTTCCCAAATGTCTACTTTAGGACCCATAAAATGATTAAGGTTGACTACATCAAAAGAAAAAGAGGCCAGAACAACTATAAATACTAATTTACACGTTAGCCATATGTGACATACATATCAGCAAAATATAATGGTATGACATACTTACTTCTAAAGAGCATCTCTAAAGAGGGTGTACTTCTATGCCTCTGAATTCAGTTAATCAAAATGACTTTTCCTGAAGTGGACCCATCTAAATACCATCTATTCTATGAAAAGATCCTTAACTCAAACACTGGACCACAACAGCTTAACCTACTGGAAACAGAATGGCCCAAACTTCTGAAACTTAATATGGTGATCACAAAGACCTTAATACTTCAGTGAAAAGCCAGGGTGTGCGATACAGGATTTAACAACACATCTAGCAATGTGCGTAGTTCTGAAAACAGAACCTGCTGATATAATAACTTTAGAAAGCCTACTACTTCACTGCACTCAAACTGTAAAATGTCAGTTTGATGAAAAGACACCTGACAAGTGCAGTTACCACTATTCAGTGTTTCAGTCCTGATAACCATCTACATTACCGAATTATGGACTACTTCAGCCCCTCTGAAGTTACTTGATTAGTTAGGTTAATACAGTTAAAGAAAATAATGAGTTCATTCACAAACACTAGTTTCTACTGTATTGAAATAATAAATGCATTTATTCCTATTTCACAGCCTGTAGATGTGTTCATGGGAGCTTGTCTTATTTACAAAGCAATACTGAATACTAAAAGGTTCAAACAGCTGTACCTAAAATATTTTTCATAGCCTTAGTCTACTTGATCACATAGCCTTGGGCAATAAATCAACATTAACATAACTATTGGGGACTGAACTGTAAAAAACACTTCTCTAAATATTGAACAAGCTTCCCTACTCTTCAGTGACAGTCTTAGCTTAAAAATTGGCTCATTTATGGATCAAACTTCAAGGAAGACAAGCTTTTTAGTGGTTAATGCTGAACTTACCCTCTTTCTTTTGAATCCATGAATACTGTACACATCCTATGCATTTGACTAAAGCAAAGAAGACCCACAAGATAAAAATAAGATATAGATATATATATATATATATATATATATATATATATATATATATATATATATATATATACACTGAACATACTTTTGGTAACAGATTTAATTACCAAAGAGATGCAAAATATAAAATTTTAAACAGTAGTGAATAGTAGTTTATCTGTTACAGTAACAATAGACCATGTTGCTGTCCATAAAGAAATGACATTTATGCATCTCTTCAAAATATAAAAAAGACCAATGGGTAACATGTTCAGGAAGCAATGGTCTTGGTGAACATATATAAATATAGGTTTTAAACTACCTGACAAACATTAGCTATGCACCTTAAACTTTCATGCACTGCTTACTGTACAGCAGTAACCTTTAAGAACCTCAGTACAAAGGGTCTCCCTGTACCTACATGATACTACAGTGAATATGACCCAAAAAAATGTAATACTTAAATTTAAACAACCAATTGTTTCACAGTCTCATTTATTTCCCTGGATAAAATAAAGCAGAAAGCAGTAAAGTACACAGGTACTTGTTAAAAAGCAGTTACTGGCAAGCAGAACGTATGTTTTGGTAGAGAAGCAGGACCTCTACATTCACAATACAGGTGGCTAGATCTCACAAAGCATTTGCTAATTGTCTACTGCAACTTCTAGCCTACCGATCTTCAGAAAATAGGAAACATTTTGTTTATCAGAAAAAGCACATTTCATTTCTTTAGTGGAAGAACAAACTCAACTGTTGGAACATAAAAGTAACAGGATGATGGAAACAGAAACTCACATAAAGGTGCATTAGAATATCTGCACACCACCAACTATGATCTGGTCTCCAGTCATAACCACTTTATCATGTGCTCGAGACATGGATGTCAAGAAATTCATCTCAAGTGAATCCTGGCATCCATGTTGAGAACACAATGGGGGGGGGGGGTTGTGATGGAAGACCTGATAATTCTTTGTAGTGCAGGAGCTTTATCTGCTCCATGTACTACTAGTTAAATAAGGAAAAAAATGCAAAGTGTTTTGCTGGCTTTCAAAGCCATAAATCACAACTTGTCAAACCCTGGTGAACACTGCATGCATTTACAACCTGAGTTGTCCTCAACGTTCAATTTCTTATATGACAGCCCTTTCCTTGATATATCTGTCATGGACATTCAATCACCACCGGCTGTCAGAAAAGTACCTTGATGAAAGACTATGCACAGTAAGAAAGTGTAACATGTTTTACATTATGGAAAGAAAGTCAGGGATAGGTTACTGGCACAGACACCAGCCAGAAATAAAGATGGTTTTAGTTCTGTTATTTGCTGACAATTACTGGCAGGTTTTATTGCCTAGCTTGATACTTAACTGAAGCACAGGTACTTAGCAAGTGTTAATATCAGACCTCACACTTCATAAGGGCTTAAATGGCTTGTCTTTTTTCACAACATTGAAGTGTAATCACTGTGCTCCATGCACTACATATATGTGCTGTACAGTGAGTGGTTCCTCTACTGGCCCTGAAACCTACAGTTGCATCAGTTTTGCCAGCCTTATATGTAAATCCATGCAACAAATAACTCGTAACTGCAGACACAGGCAATATTATTCACTTTGATCCAAACCAGAATGGATTTGTGAAGGCTAAATCCTGACCCTGAATCTTGTAAGCTTCTTTGAAAATGTCATTGAGGCAGTAGACAATAGTCTGTTAGTGCATGCTACCTATCTCAGTCTGCCCAAGGCCTATGATTTGAAACAATCTCCCAAGGTAGTATTTTACCAAATAAGTAAAACTCAATATAAACCCAATACCCTTTGAAACACAAACCGGGTATCTGACATAACCCAAGCTGTGAAAGTTTCAGCTGCCTGTCAACATACAATCATAAATTGCAGTGTTCCACAGGGTTTTGTGTTGGGACCTCTCCTCCTTGGCACTGATTTTGCGGACATCCAGGCCAATACAACAGGGCTGTGGTTATTCAAGTTTGCTGACAACTGCAAACTAGGTAAAATTACTTAACCTATAAACAGCCTGCCATGCCATTAAAGAACAAGCACTATTTAACCTTCTATACCTTAGCAAGATCAGAAGCATCTCAAACACCCTTACAATCTGTACCAACAAACAAAAACTTGCTGGAAATATTTTTAACCCAGTGCATTCCCATCAGCATTGTCACCTCACAGCAAGAGGTTCTCCGGTTCGATTCTCGGCTGGGGTGCTTTCTGTGCGGAATCTGCATGTCCTCCCTGTGGTTGCGTGGGTTTCCTCCGGGTGCTCCGGTTTCCTCCCACATCCCAAAGTCATGCAGTAGGTGGATTGGACACTTTAAATTGGCCCTAGGTGTGAGTGTGTGCATGTGTGTGCCTTCTGTGGAAGGTTGGGCGCTGGGCTGGAAACTCGACATCATAAAACTCTACTGCCAATCATGAGCAGACAGATGATCCCGCTGTGGCGACCCCTAACCGGGAAAAGCCAAACGAAGAAGATTCCCAGCCTGGAAATAAATTCCACTACACCTCAACCTTAGTAGCACTTGGTCCATCTTCAAAGCAAATTTAAGACAAATGTATGACTATCCTAGACACAAGAGATCGATATGAGCATTGGTGTATTTTTCTTAAGGGTGTTTAAGAGCTAAGCATCCTATGGTTCCACTGACTGCTTGCCTAGGAACATCATACATTTGCATGCCTGAAATCAAGGGAAACATCTTGATGAACTGGGCTATGTGAAGGAGAGGATTCCTGGAGCTCACAGAATGCTGAGAAAGGAAGTACTTGATCTTGTTTTTTTAATTATAACACATAATCAAGACCTGAATTTTTGATACAAGAGTATGAACTGGAGGGTAAGAGTAAAGGGAGGCAGTGATTATGAAAACCTTCCAAGAATTAAGGAATTCTAAGACTGTTTTAATCCTACACTTTAAACAAGAATGATATTCAATGCCATAACTATTGTAATAGGCCCTTCGAATGGAATTTAATGACCAAGATAATTGTCTTCACAAGCAGCAGTTCAAGCTTAGTTTTAAGAACTGAAAATGATGCTGCTTAAATTTCCAGTGTACTAGCCTTCTGCATATAAGTAGATGCTCATCCTCTTCAAACACAGTTCTGCATTTTCTCCTGTAGCTCCTTCTCTATAGGGTATATCACTTGGAATTGGTGATGTTGTGACTTCATATGCATACATGCACCTAGTCACTAAGCACACTCCTTTGCCCTAACCACTAAAAAGTCCACTTCCTGAAAATCAGGAAATAAGACTTTACACCAGCACTTGTAATAAGTTGTTGCATCTTTCGGCTTATCCTGGTTAGGGGTCGCCACAGCGGAACTCCGGTCCGCTAATGTTTGGTAGTGGATTTTTACATGCCGAGTTACCAGCCCTGACGCACAACCTTTAACGAAGGCACGCCCATTCATGCATGCCTCCACACAGAAGACGCTCTAGCTGAGAACTGAACGTGACAACGTCTTGCTATGGGGCGACAACGCTATCGCAGCACCACTATCGCGGGTTTACAGTACACATATTTATCTGCCAGACTTGCAGGGAAACTCCAGTAGCGTTCGATGGATGAAACAGGCATCCAAGCAAAGGGGGATATTGCAAGAAGGTATCGGAGGTGCATTAAAAATGGTCTCCCACATAGATCAGCTGATAATGCAAGACTGTTTTGGCTGCATCTAATATTGAGGACCCCCCTTTAATGGGTCAAGGACTGAGTTGATTTCACCAGGATGAAAGAACCCAAAGGACAGCCAAAAAGACAGAGGTTCAAAAGACTGAGAACAGATGTACTAACACAGTCAGTCACAGCTTAGAAAATAATGTTTGGTGAAAAATTCAGTGACAAACAAGTAGTCATGGCACACGTGTACAAAAGATACTCATGAAGAAAGCACACTGGAATCAACCATACATCAGATAAAGTGGCGAATGACTGCATCATTTTCCAACTGGATTTCCTCTTGATGGAAAAAGATTATGCAGTTGGTAGCATACAAAAAGGGTTCAGTTGCCAACTATGGGGGCATTTCCATACCAGAGCAGAAGAGATGAACACCAGTCTTTGTGGACTAGATGATACACTAGTCAGAAACAAATCTTGGGTGGATATGTACATTACTTCTCAGACAGAAGCAATTAATATAAATGACAAGATATAACTCCTTACACAAAAGGTCTGCAACTCTCAGATAAGTACAGAGATGGTGACCACTTTAAAAGATGTTTTCCAAATATGGACTTTAACTAGTTTGAATAAGAGAGAGGCAAGCCTGTCAGTCATGAAGTTTGGTACCTAAAGAGGAAAAATGTTCTTCAAAGCTAGAAAGAGGTACAGTACTCATTTAAAGAGCTGCCTGGTCAGCCAGTGCTGCATCACAATTTTACCCTCTACAAGGTTATAAGAAGAAAAAGAAACATTTGCCACACGCACCTTGGCCATGGTGTATAACTGAAGTTCTAGACATAGTTAAATATGACTACATCTAGAATTTATGGGCTTGCGCAGATGCTTCACTAACCAAAGCAAACTTGGAAATCCACACCCCATGGGCAGTGTGGACTTTGACAAATGGGCCATGATATTGTCCTCTTAGATTACTTAATCGCACTACTGGAAGCAAGAATATGCAATGGTTTTAATGTCTTCTTCAGTATGTGAAGAGGACTCTTCCTCTTTTGTGGTCAGCTAGGTGTAAAAGAAGAAAAAAAGAGGCCAAGGGGATCATAAATGTCCTCCACAGTGGTGATAAGCCTGTTCCTGCCACATGAAGTCATCCACTGGGTCTTCAGAGGCCTACTTAAACAGAACTTCCCTGTTATGCTTGTCACATAAAATGCTGTTCCTGAATACCCTTCACCTATAATGTAGAATCAGCTATGTCACTCTGTGCAGTCATATGCCTGAGCCTGCATTCCTAGCCACTGTATCAGCATGATCAAATCACAGTTGGCTACTTCACTACCTTCATCACGAGACCAGATTAGAGACCTCTAGATTCTGACCCACTATGAAGGAGTGGAATGTGAACATGAGCTATGAGGAGATTTTAGAACCTTGAGCCATAATGCGACAAAAAATATACTCTCTTAACACACCTGTCTGAAACTTTTGACTCCTTAGCACAAAGTAGCAAAATTTTCTTTGGGACCTATGCTACACCAAAAATCAAACTAAAGTGAGCAAAATAATACATAGTTCAAGTCAACTGGTGACTTTTTAACTGGAGAGTACTTTTTTGGTAACCAGCATAATGCAAGTGCTTTTAGACTGCAATAATGGCATCCTTCATGACCTGCTCCATATGTCACAATGATCAGACAATTCTATTCTTCCTTCCGTATACAAGTACTTAGACAAACTTATGGGGAAGGGAATGGGATGAGCAGTAACAGAATCTCCAGCTTCAGAATCTCTCTAAAAGAGGCAGGATCATCCAGCAGTGGGCTATTAAGTAGGAGGGACTCGTTATCCTTTTCTGCCTCAGAAATAATGGATTCCAGGTGCTCAAACTCTTCTTAGAAGCCGGACTGGGAGGGAAACACCATCCCAAATTGCTCCAGATGTAAGCTCAGGGGGGTGTACAACATGCATACTGTGGATGATGGTCAACAGGGAATCAATGTCGAGAAATGCACCTTTTGGGAGTGGCGCACGTGGGACAGGGACCTCCATTAGGAAAGGCACTGGCATCAGTCCATTTTCCTTAAGGATGCAGTCCTACACATCTGATTTAAGCCCTAACAGACAAACATCTGCTTGATGTTTAAACCATGAAGTGTGATATCTGACTGGACCCCCATCTACCTGTACCAAAGTCCCCTGCTGCATCCAAGGGGGGACTATGGTAGGGTAGTATTTTGCCTCGAGTACCTCTGACCCCAAGATGGGCAACTGCAGAGCTCACTCACTGACATCAGGCTGGACAGCCTCTAGCTCTAGCTAATCAACCAGGGCTGGGTGGTGCCTAAGTGCATCCTCTACAAAGGAAATGCAGGTGTACCTCTTTTAGGCACCTTCCCATCCACTAAAGTGAAGGACTGGCTGGCATATCCATGTGCCTTCCATTGTTGAATATGATCTCAGCACCTGTGGGACCAAGAAGTCCTTTTTTTACAGTTTTATTACCTCTACATAGTTAGGCAGTGGCCTAGTATTTGAACATCAGTCCTTGTGATGGTGCTCTTTTGAGGACCCAGGGCTGTACTTGGGATCCTTCATCCACACAAGACTAAAAACTGTTGTCATCTTGATAGCAAGACAAATCAAAGCTTCTCCTTAGAGCTTCTGCAGGTGGCACAGTTTGAATCACTGACATTTATGGCAGCACTTTATATTTGTGTCCATCCTCACGTCAATAAAGGCATTACTAAAGTAAGTCTTGACTAGGAATTTGATAGTCAAGGGGGTGGATTATAGCTTTTCTTCTAGACATCAAAGGAAGGAAGGAACTTTTCACCACTATGTGAATTGAGATATGAATTGTATGAGCAGCAGACAAAAGTGGCAGGTTCAGAGTCTTAAGTGTGTTTATGCTGTCAATGTATGACTTGAAGGCATGCACCAGCACCAACCATATGACCCCAAGCACAGTAGCTTCTTACAAGAACAGTCAAATTGTGAGTAGCAAAAGAGGAAAAATCCATTCACGAAACAATTAGGGCAGTTTCCTCACTATTATTTTTCTGGATATTTGGGCTAGGTAGTATTAAGAGATAATTACCATAACAATGAAGCAAAGGGTTCTTGCAGCAGGTTACATAATGAGCTATCATGCACTCTCACATGCTACTCTTTCAGACAATCATTTCAAACAGGATGCCCCAAATTGCTACTTTTTATCTGCACTGGCCACTGGTTACACGCACAGGGTTATAAGAATGTACTCTAATATCACCACAAGTTCTTCTAAATGAGACTCATTACCTTCTGCAGCTTGTAACAGACAAGAGAGAACAGTGGTGAAGGGCCATGCAAATAAATAAATAAAAATCAAAGTGTGCTACAGACATGGATGAACACCTGCAGTAAAAGTTCTACTCAGCAAATACTTCACACTACCCAACTGTAACAGAGGGCTCTTGCAGCATGTGAAAAAGGCAATAGGCTGACTACAAGCAGTAATGGGATAACCACAACAGCAGGCATTATGAAAGAACAGCCTACATGAATAGCTGTCTACTTTGTGTTATTTAATGAATGTGTGGAATTAAGAAAATGCTACAGATTCATGAATGACTTGGAAGTGAAATCACTTTAAAAAGACAGCAGGAGTAACAGCTGCTGTTTTGACTTTAAGTTTATCCACAACAGAGAATTGTAATGAGCTAACCATTTGGATAAAATTTACACAGCTACAGTTGATGAAATGCTAGTTTGATGCCCAGAATGGCCAAGTCCTGCCCAAGCAGTCTCAACTACCAATGAACACTCACTGTGTGCAAACAAATCGCATGTATTCCTCTAAACACGAAAATACAAACAAAGTTGAACTAAGTAATATACACAATACAGACTCATGTCAACAGATCAATACTACTTTCAATGAATCCCATTTCAGCAAACATATTTCACCAAAATGACTTTCACCGAACCTCAAAAACATTTTTTGCAAAGGGGCAAGCTCCCATGTTAGGGGAACCCCCCAAACCACTAAACTTAAATATACCGACTTTGAGGTCACACGACAAAGAAAAGGAATCCTCCACTACTGCTGAAAGTGATTTCAGTGAAACATTTTTGCCAAGATGGTATTCTGTGAATGTGATGTTAATAGAATGGCATGTTCCCACAAGAAATTACCTCAGGCACGAAGTCTGTTTTGTTAGTAACTACCATTATGGAAAACTGCATTGCGGGGGGAAAAAAGAAAGAGCCCTAAGCTCCTAGATTCTTCACAATGGATAGTCTCTAAAAGAAGCAAAGTCAACTTTTCCAGCACAAGTTAAGATCTATAACACGAGGCAACGTTCTCAGTGAGGTACACATATAGATTCCTTCATAAATGCTTTGAAATTTGGATAAGAAGTGAGGGGAAATCTATATGCCAAAATAAAAAGGTTGAGCTAGGTATCGACTGACTTTTTTTTTTTTTTTTTTACTCTTTTGATAGCTGGGTTGGTAAGGCTGGTCCCCAAACTCTTTTCAACCACAACGTGAGCATATTGGTAGATTACAAAATGAGCAAATCATCAGAAATCATATAAAAAGTCACGTTTAATGAGGAAGTAAGACAGCTTAAGAACTAAAAAGATCCAAAAATGTTCCAGAATATACACAAGACAGACTTGGGGAAGGTCCAACAGATAGGACTAATACAAAATAACTGTTTCCACTTTATATCATACAGTTTCCTAGTGAAAGGTCTCCTAACTTATATGCAGTACTCCATGTAGTAAGAAAGAATGCTCTGGCGTTATCACTGAAAATAGAAAATCTAAAAGATGAAGAGCTCTCAAGTTTTGTTTAAGCACCTCACCTTCCTACTGATACAAGAGTGCAGACTTAACTGAAAATTGCCAAGACTGTTTAATTGCAAGGATGCCACCTTTCCAGATGCCCACAATTGAACACTTCAGAGAAACATGAAACTTTGTTGGACAAACCATACCTACAACCAGTGCAAAAGGACTGGAATTCACTTTGTTGCCCAAAAAAAGCTCACCCATATAGAATGACTTGTTTCTGTTCTTTCATATCATATTAAGGTGTTTCCAATACAGTACGACTCTTTCATTCAACTATTAGAGGAAACTTAGGAAATATTTGCTGTTCTAAAACTTTAGGCATTTTTAGTTTTTCACATTTTTTAATAGGGACTGACCTGCATAAAATGGAAGAGGTGGTAACGCTTTAAGATCAACAGAAGGAGAAGCACAAATGAGTATTGTCTGGACCAAAATGTAGCTATTAGAAGCAAGCAAACTGAAGCTTGTTTGACTGAATACTCTGAATCAAAGAGAATGGGTGGAATATACATAGAGGGAATATATATGATAGACAGTAGCCACTAAGAAAGGCTAAAAAATCAAATTTGTGAATCATCTTATATAAAATGAAGGACACTGGGGTTTTAAGCACTGTGAAAATGTGAGCATGTCTACATGTTTGAAAGTTTGCCATGTTTATTCTTAGTTTGCCTTTGGACTTATTTTCAGCTTCTCAATAAGTTTCTCCATTTTTTTTTGTGTTAAGGATACACAAAGCCACCTCCGTAACATAAAAAGATGAAACTCTGACTATGACCCAGATGTCATTGACTTTATCAGCATCCTAGGTGCTGAAAAAGCTAAGAATGGAAAGTGTAAAATGTGCTGCCATACTCAGCTCACCCATCCCTGGCGGAGGGTATGGGTATCTATGTCTAGAGGACATTTGTTCTTTACTACATGAGTTTCTGGTGCGGATCAGAGATCCACACTAACTGTGTGGACAAGGAATATCACCACTCTACACAGCCTTAAACAGTTGCTGAGATACAGAAGGTTCAAAGTTAAGAGCAAAGAGCAAAAAAAAAAATCTACCCAGGACAACAGCCCATCACTGCTTTACTTCAGCCCCAACTGCTATGTGGCTATGACCAGCCAGAATGAAGGAGAAAAAAGGTCAAGGGGTGATGGCACAGTGGCATGTTTAGGTTCAAAAAAGACTACATAAATATAAAAAATGACTGGAAACTCGAAGAGACTTGCCCTAATTCATGTTCAGCTTAACATCAATTTAATTTCTTTTTTTTTTTTTTTTTGTAAAAGTAAGTTTCAAAAGAATTTACTGTTCTTTCTTTACTGCAGCTAGGTTAAAGCCTAAGTGAAGACTACTAGTGCTACATTCAGGACGAAGGCAAAGCAAGCATTTCGCATGGAAACCATAAGGTAAAATTGTTCAATTTCACACACCCTCATTTTACCTTGGCTGGAAATTATACAAGATTATATAAAGCCAAATATAAGAATTTCAACCAATGATGCAAGCACAGTTAAACATATTCATCATTAAGAAAATTATTCACTTATGAGTAGGTAGCTAGTAATGAATATACAGCAAACTATTTGAGCAAGTTGATGTATGACTAGAGTAAAGCATCCTTAGTTAAGCAGCAGGAAGTTTTAAATACAAGATGGCACTTGTATACTCACATATGGTGCAATGGTTAACACTGTCGCCTTACAGCAAGAGGTTCTCCGGTTCAGTTCTCGGCTGGGTGCCTTTTGTACAGAGTTCTGCATGTCCTCCATGCGTTTATGTGGGTTTCCTCCCACATTCTACAGACATGCATCTGGAGTGTTTCTCCCCGGGCCTCCACTGAAAATAGGCTCTGTCCTAGTTGGACTTTCCCAGTCAACAAATGTTAAATAAAAATAAAATATGTGTCTAATGGTTAATGCAGACAAAAAGCAGTACATCCTTGAGAAAGGTCATGTGTTGCTAGAAAAGTCAGTTCAAAAGGATGGAGTATGGGAGATTATAAAAATCTATTGTTTTATTATTTGCTGCAAAAGTCCTACTTAAGTAACATCTTTCATATACTTTTGTCACCTTTGGGATAGTACAGTATGAGTTTAGTTTTGACAGACATGCAGAAAGTTTGGGAAATCAAGTCCTGCTGTTTTACTGCTTTGACTCTAGCATTGTTCATTATTCTATCTAAATACAAAATATATGTTTGTTAGCGTATTCTTAAAAACTGGTTTATTTATACACAGAAAGTGATGTAATTTGAATTTAACAGGAAGTCTTGCAACCTGATTTGATTGTGAATGATATATAAACTAGTTTTAATCTGTTCTGATGAAGTCTACTTTGTTGGATGAAAGTGCTAAACAGATTTATATTTTTCAAAAACTGAGCAGTTTTGTTTTTCTGGTTTTGAATCACGGGTACAGCTGTTGTCACTGAACTGTACATTTCAGAAGGATTTATTTGAGTAATTTTGATACAAAGATACTTTTAAAACCAACTGCCCTACAAAATTCTTAAGTTTTTTCAGTTTAACTTAGAATAAAAAACATCAGGGTAAATAATATTCTATTATAAGATATTTACCCACATGAATTGCATATCAAGCATGACTTTGAAGAGTGACTTTACAATTACATTTTAAAATCATGTAAAGAACTGTTTGATTAAAATCATTATTCAGTTTCACAGAGCCTGTTGATTGCAGTGATACATTAAATAAATTAAAATTTAAACATATAAAAATATCAAAACACCATCATCCAAAACTATCTGAAAATGTACACTAGACTTTGCTGACATGAGACTGGCACTAAATACAACACAAGAGACCTTGTGTATATATTTGGTCACATCTTTACCCCACATATTCTTATGCAGCAATTGTTTCTGAAATCCATCAGAAAAGGGCCTTACACACAACAGTACCTTTGCATCACTGTAGTTCATCATGTAACAAAGCTAGACTGTAGTAATGATACACAATATTGCTGATGCAAAAGTCATCTATACTTGCTTATCTTTTAATAAATAGGTCCACTACACAAAAATTACTTGCTCACTTACACAGTTTGCAAATGGAAACAGGTAATCAAAGCCCAGACTAAAGGATGATTTTTATTAACAGCGACAACCTTAAATCGATTTACTGCAATGCCAAACCAAGCCAACACTTTGAACTCCATGCTTGAGTTTAAAGAGTCATGTTTTAGGGGGCTTGGATCAATGACAAGTTGCAATGATATCTGAAACAATTTCTGTTCGGACAGTACAATAAGTTAATGGGTGCTGCCATCTAGCAGTACATAGTATGGTAAGCATTAAATATGTGGCATCTGCCAGACAACTGAAATGCAATCTCCGTGATATGTCATAAAAAAGGATCAATCCTGCATGGGGATTATGGGAATTCCCAAAGAAATCTCATAGAGTGTGCATCTGATTATTCATTTTAGTTAATAACGTTCCTTAATGTAAACATTACTACAGAAAGTACATGTTTCACATTGGTGAAGAAAACCATCCAGAGAGGACATACTAACTGAAGTATCACAGTACTCTACCCTGAAGATAACAAGGACCAGTCATCCAGAAGTTCAACTAGTCATTCTCTCAGGATTAAAAATGTCAAATTCTATTAATTCAGCATCCTTAAAGAGAAAGGTCTTCTCAATGATGGTATACTGGATGTCTAAAGCAGGCATGCAGGACAGGGTCAAGCATGATGTAGGGGTTAGACGCCTGATAAAAGAAAATATGCTACATGCAAGCAAAGATTACATTTCTAAAATGGATTGCTAAATTATGAAAGACAATGACAATGATTCCTAAGTTATTGGTGCAGTTTTTACATGTGCTTTTAGCTAATGGGGGGGGGGGGGGGGGGCTCTTCTGAAAAGTTTATCAAATCAGAAATGCATGACCTTCTATGGCTCTGTTACACATTTTCCCCTGATTTAAAAGGCTGGTTTCCTTTCCAATGGTTCAAATGCCTAAAGATTTCAAGAGAAATGCTTCCAAATTCCCATTATACATGGGCTTGCTGAATCTGAAGCAACTGGCTGATGAATAGAGAGTTAGATATAGCATTGACTCCAAATGTCTTTAGGTAAGTTAGAGACATTAACTACTTGAAGTGCTGTAGCAACCCTTTCAGACTCATGATACTACATACAATGTAATCCCAAAATTAGGATATAGATGTCTACCAATTCTATTAAGAAAGTAATGTGGTAGGAAGTTTTATTTACAACCTTCATTTCTCACCTTTCTGGTTTTCCTTTGTATGTTAAACGAGACTCTCAGCTCTGAACAGTTTATCTCTGGCTATAAAGCACACACCACATGACAAGTAAACAAACTGAACTCTTGAATCTACATGCTCAGCTCAAACGCACATCATAACTATTTTCAACTTAAGCTCTTACACAAGCCATACTTAACAGTCTGGTACAATTTCTTTACCAAATCAATCCCTTTCTTACCAATTCTTGCACATTTCCCCAGCAGCCATTTCCAGCTGTTGGTTGATATAAAATGCTTATATGGTAGCAACATTTTTTCATATTTTTCTTCTGCTCTTCACTGGAGGAAGCATCTCTATGTGGTTCTCTCGTATACTAATGACTGAAAAATAAAGGAATAAATTATAAAAATGTATCTATTGCCATACGCTCCAAATAAAGAAAAATATGGGCACAGATGAGACAATGATCACAACAGATGACTGTCCATCCACAGCACATGGTGCCCAATTCTAGACTCATCCTCCGAATTGAATGCTGGTCTCATGAGGTAATGGATAAGGACATAAATGTTGACTGACCATGGATGGCTATTGCCAGATGACTATAACGGTTACAACTACCACAATGACAAAATCAAGACAGAATGATTCAGTAGAACACCACAGAAATTACAAATCTGCCAGCAAACACTTCATATAAGATTTCCCTCATTCTGGGCCTTTTAAAAATTTTGCAGCATACAACCCCATATATCTGACTGTGAAGTCCAAAAGAAAAATATTCCCTGCGCTTCTGATCCCATGCGCTTCTGATCCCATCTGCTCCACTATATATATATAAAACCAAAGTGTCATTCAAGCCATTTGGCATTGATAAAGGTCAGTTAGGCAAGGCTAAGAGCAAAATTTAGAGATCACAGAAATGTGAATGGATCAAGTCATTGTCCCTTTTCAGAGTTCTCAGTGCACTTGCAGGAATACAAAAGACAATACCGGGACGTGTTGACAGGAAAGAAATGCCCATTTTGAATTAAACAGTGCCCTCAGTTCACTGATTATGCCTTGTACAGAGTCATTATCATGTGTGGTGGCTCAAAAATGAATCAGCAGGACAGTTCTATAAGATGCATGAACAGAAAAAGGCCCCTGTCAAACCCGACTTCCTGTTGTATTTTAACAGAGATAACCTGATGATGCATGTGTTCTGGTTATGACCAGCTCCTGTCATTCGGTGTTATTTTATCACACAAACTTGAAGTAAAGCGAACAAAACTATAAACACAAAAATCCAACTTAACATATATTACTTTTTCAGTTTAGCTGCCCTCATTACATCAATAGCTTGCAGAAGAACTACCTACAACATTACACAGTAGTAAAGTTAGAGCACTACATTCCCTTAAAACTTGCTGCAATGCAGTGTTTGCATTGTGTATGACTCTAGTGTGACTTAGACTAACGTTTCAGTTTTTTCATGTAACTTCTGCATGTCAGCCAAGGTCACAGAAAATATTCTAACCTCAAAGTTAATTAAGTAAACCAAAAACACATCTAAGAAACTGTCTTTTAGGTAGCAACAAAGGAACAAATATGTGCTAATACTGTACTACAAATTCTTACTTTCTGCTTTGGATGGCAACACAAATATATTATAGGACACTATAGCACTATCTTGGTAGAGTTCTCCAGAAATACAGAATACTCTCCCCAAGAAAGGATTGCATAACTAACCTTATTTCAATAGACTGATATTGTAAAGGCACTTGCCACTCAATTTGGAAATGACTGAAATAGTGCTAGCACCTTCTCTCCCTCCCATAACACACACACGCATAAATATATATGTGTGTGTGTGTGTGTGTGTGTGTGTCTCTGTGTGCAAGCATGCCTGTGGGTGAGTATGTGTGTGTGTGTACACAATGCTTTGGTTTTATAAAAGATGGGACATTACTCCATCTACATATTATTACTAAAGGAAATAGCATAAGTACTACTATTCTACATTAAGGTACAGCATACCATATCTCTCACTATCTTGCATGCTGCCTAGAACAAAGAAGCAGTGCTTTTACTGAGTATGAAGAAATGGGCATTGAAATGTAAGAGTAATGCACATTTAGAAGTACTACCCAGACTGCATTTACTGAGGGAGCTAAATAAAAAAAAGAACTATAGGGCTTAACAGTATTCTACATAATTTTGTTTTGTATGCCTGCATATCTAAGTATAGCAATCAGAAAGTTCTGAAAAAAGCTGTAAGTTTTACTCATAAGCACCAGTCAGGATATATTCAAAGACTGAACTCCCTTCCCAAAAGGGAAAGAAAGCCCTTCCTGGGAATCAGTATTTTATCTATCATTTACTTGACCAGTGGAAAGACTGTTTAGTTTCACAGAGACAGGCCATGTAATTTCTTAACCAAGCAGAAAATGGCCTTTTTTTACTACAAAGATCAAGTCCACCATGTTTTCAAAACATTGAGATGACTGGCATTACAATGGCTTTTCTTTGCATGTTTGACTGTTATGTGCTGTGTATGTCAAGTGAAAGCAGGCATTTGATGTAGCTATCAAAAGCAGGCTTTACATAAAATGTTGATCACAGTGGAGGGACACAAGTTAATCAAAATAACTGAAAAACAGGATTAGTTGTTAATTCCATTCAGATGTCTGAATAAGAATGCTAGTTAAGAGCATGTGCATTACATATTAAAGAAAACAATATGTTTATCTGTACATTTAATGAGGGGTTAAACCATAAGAATCGGTCAGTATAGTACAGTGTTAACCCATCTCTATATTTCCTATACTATTGTGAATCAACTGAGGTCTTTGTATTAAGTACTGTGTTTGCATTTGCTGGCCTCTTTGAGGAGTTCTAAGTTTCATAGCTTGTTCTGTAGAAACAGCAGAAAATGTATGATCATGGACAGCATGCTGTGACTTGTGAAACTTTGGAGACCTCTGCAAATTTCCAGGGTGCTCATGCTGGTCCAAGTCTTGGGATCTCTGCAGTCCATATTTCTCCGGCCTATAATTGTAAGTTCCATCCTGCCATTGTCTGCTGCTTGATGTATAATCTATGGATGGATATACTGGTTTGCCAGTGACCCTTCCTGCAGGCTTCCTTACGTAACTCTCTGTGTGTAATGTTTCCTGCTGGGTACTGAATGCAGCAGGCTGGACTATAATCTGGTTGATGCGTGATGTGTTGGAGATATGGTGGTTAGCAGCATAAGAAAAGGCATTTGGATGTGGCAGCTGGATTAGAAATGAACTCTCTGGATTAGCCTGATTACCATGCTGATAAGAGGATACTGAAGTTGGGCTAAGGTTGTCCTTTGTAGGGGAGTACTGTGGGGGCATCCCACGGTGAACAAATGTGGCAGAGTATGGTGGTGGCTTTTTCAAAGATCCTTTATCTGATATCTCAGTCTGTGAAGCATGCCTAGGTAACCTCTGAAAGTTCATATTAATGTTTCTTGTTGGACTGGGTGTTTTGAAACCTGGGCTACCAGAACTGGTAGAAAGTTTGTTACCACGTGGACTATGCAAAGCAGACCTGTCTAACATCTCACCATACTTTTCGTATTCACTGTCAACACCAGGAACATTGTCATACTGAGATGCATTTGATCCTCGTTTGCCTTCACCGACATCAATAACCCGAGTTACTGGTTTAAAAGATATGTTCACATCATCAGGACTATCAGGAGAGCTAGAAATGCCATGATTCACTTTCCTTCGTCTGTGTTCTAGAGCAGCCATTGCTGCAGATTCTGTAAAGGTTGTATCTGAAGGTGGGTGCCATACTGGTACAATATTCTTCTTGGCATTTGTAGCAGCATTCAAATTCTGATTGGCAGAAACACCATCAGGCTTCCTGGGCTTGTCTGGTACAGAAGGCAGAAGAGGAACAGCAACCTGACTTCTTGATTCACGTTCTTGAGATGCTTTAAAAGATTCTTCCTTATTACCACTCTGTCCAGATTTGCGTTGGTTAGACACAGCTCTTTCAACAGAATTCCTTCTCCTTCTGTCAGCAGGTGACTGACTCCTTTCTGGAGAAGTCCTTCTGTCTTTCCTTTTGAAACTCTGAGCTGTTGATTTACTTGCATTTTTGTGCCCATTGAGCAATGATGCATAAATGTAGCGTGGTTCTGGTGGTATCTGACCCAGTGGCTTCTTGGGCACTTCATCATTACCGCCTAGGAAAAAACATATTTTTAAGTCAATGAAAAATAATTTTAAACTTGCACACAGCTATTAAAAATTCTTAAAATAACAAAGTTTTCTGTGAAACAGCCTCTTTTACACATTCAAATACATATATATCCAAGTAATAACCACGATGGAGTTTCTGCTATAAGGGAAAGAAAAGTAAATAGTATAACAGATTATGTGATGAGGGAGCAATATGAAATAGAAGTAAATAGCATTGCAAAATACTGACGAACAAAGGCAGATCTAGTAAAAAAATATTATTCATTCATATTATAAGATTTTCTATGTTGTGCATCTTCCATAAATGGCACTATCCTCCAGAAAAGCCCTCCTTGCTGCTAAATGCAACTGTAGCTGCATACTAAAAAGAGACAGCAACCATTTTTAGAAAATACAAATCATACTGTCATGCCCCCCTTCACCAAACACACACTCAAGTTGTACTCCTGAAGTCAACATGGTGCACATAAATATATGTTTATAGGTTGCAGGATTTTTTACCACTTTAAAGTACTAACTGCTAGATAAAACACAGCTCATAAACTGTTCTTTCTACTGTTACAGAGGGATGTTGTAAGGGTGAAAAATGTTATACAGCATATAAGCTAATTAAATCATGAGTAACATTTTATTGTGATGCAAGTTTATCACTGTTAGTAGTTTCACTTTTACAGCTTCCCAGTTACAAAGTCAAGGAGCTAGGCAAAAATGTCACATTGTAAAGCTTCTAAGCACTGCTGGGTAAAAAAAAAATATATTGCTATTCTAGTTTTGATGTTCATGGAAAAACATTTCACATATGTACACACAACATTCCAGAAGGTGTCCTGCATACCCATCAGAAACACCTACTTCATGGCTGCAAATCAGTCTTTCTTCTGATGTACTATGCTGACCACATTTGACTATCAGGGTATGAGAAACATCAGAATATGATTACCTCAATGTCCTTTTCTATATCAGCAGATGTATCAGCTAAATCAATTCAGAAATAAACTATATCTAGTTGTAAATGATAAACTCTCTCTCTCTTTTGTTAAAGCAACTTACCTCAGGTATCTTTCAACTGCCAAACTTGATAACACAAAGAAATTCTGGGCTATAATAAAACCTTTTAGTTCTACCAAATATTTCTCAAATAAAAAGATTGCAACCTCTCACCAGAACCAATAAAGGATACTCATGATAATGATGTTACCTCTAACTACAGCTGCCTCACACCTCTTGAGTTTCACATGATGTGGTTAATTAAACTCTTTCATTACAGGAAATTGTGAACCACCCTTCATTGCACTTTGAAGCAGTAACTTCTAAGAATACAGAAACTCATCTTACAGACAGAGAAAAATTCAACTGATATTTATTCTATATGCTTGCAGGAATTCTTAACAAAGCTCTATAGATTTTCTATTCATTTAGCAGCACACTTCTTATCTATCTCAACGCATGAATAATACCATCCAGCTTTAAACATTTAATATTTTTTATTTTATTTAAATTTGTTAAATGGGGTAGATCATGGTCTCTTTAGACCATTTACAGGTTCAGAATGGGAGCTTAAAGAGGTAAAGAATGCTCTAATACCACAACCTAAGCTCCCTCAACCCGTGTGTGCCTCTGACTGCAGAACAACTGCTAAGATATGCCCTTTAGACAAATCTCTAAAAAAACTCATTTACACTTAGCTTCTCAAATAAATACAAAAATATGATCTGTTATCTGGCAAACATCATGAATTTCAACCAAAATACAGTAAACAAACAGCTATCTGCACTCATCTCACAAATGTATTCCAGAACTGAAAAAGGCTCATTAACCGGAGCTATTTTTCTGGATTTCAAAAACAGCCTTTGAGACGTTCAATCAATGCTCTACTTAATAAAATTCCTTACTATGGACTTTTGCAAACAGCATGGTTCAACAGACATTTATTTCTGATAAACTCTTGTGATGTTGCCTTCTAATACTTTGCACTGACTTGTTTTTGTGAGTTTGTTGCGGGGGGGAACCTATTTCTTCATCTTTCGCCATTATAACACATGTACTGTAGGCCTCCTATCATTTCCTGTCTGTTGCATGTCGATTGTCAGCTCATATATGATGATCAGTTTGGTACTTATGTTGACAATGTAGTATCACCACTGGAGTTTAATGAGATTTTAAGAAATTAAACCACCTAAAGTCAGTCTAGTTGCATATTAGCAATCTGCCAGCAAGAAAATTAGGGTAACAGAAAAGTGTGTCTTACAGAACTTTCACCATCACTGGGTTACATTCTTCTACTCAAACAGGTATGCTAACATTTGGGGTTTCCTTGACCTATTACTTTTCCCACTATATATAAACAACATACCCTGTGACCTATCACACAAAGATAGACAGAAGTCAAGTTCTTATTATAATGCTGGATCCTGTCATCCTGAACCATGAAATACAATTGATAGGTACCAAGCCATTTGTCAGATACGATCTGGCCATGCTAGTGCTCCTAGTCTCAAAATCCTTTCAGATTTTTCCCTCCCATAATCCTTCAGGACTGTAGCTTGAGCTTGCTGACTTATACTACTTATTCATAGGTTCATAGGGTTTTAGTAGGCTAACAACCACAAGGGTCTTTTTAAGCTTAGTCATGCATCCCAAATCTCTGACAAGTTCTGGTACCCTTGATAAGTGTAACCAGGGGCTTCGGAGATGAAACATTTACAAGGAGGGGCCTGGGAAATGAACCATTTACAGGTTGCCTGTGCCCATTAGAGAGACAGGTGCCAAGTCATAGATGAATTTCCTGTTCCCCATTCAATTGTCCAAGTTACACTTGAATTGGTTTAGAGAGTAACTCTGCTTCACATGGATGGGGAGACTGTTCCAGAGGAGGGTTAGTCTCTGGGATAAATACTTCTCTCTTAAGCAGGTCCTACGTATATCAAAGGCAAGGTTTAAGTCTTTAGAACAAGTAATTCTGGTACAGTCTGTTTTGTGGATATGCAGGAGATCCATCAGAGTGGGGTCTGACAAAGCCTCATGACTTACAAAGTCTTATAGAAAGGAAAGACAGGCAAAGGATATTCAAGATGATCTGTCAAGTCCTCAGAAAATTACATTTTGGACAGGGAGGGAAGTTGCATCAGATGGATTAGGATGAAAGGATCCAGCCTTATTATAAGAAAACAACTTTTCCATCAAATTAATTCTGTCCGTCAGATCAGACTGATGGGTCAGAATCCTAAGTAACCTTGTAATCCTGGGTGGCATCATGCCAGGACACCCATTAAGATTGTTGATCCAAAGGAAGCCTGGTTCTGGACAATATGACCAACGTACTGTGTTTGGTAAAGTGTGCAATGTAGGCCATGTTGCTGCAAAGCAAATTTAATCCACGGTAGAATTTCTAAAAAAAAAAAAAAAAGTCTGTGAAAGTAGAAATTGACCTTGTAGAATGAGCTTTTGGTTTTGCTGACAAAGATTTATTCTGTGAAGTATAGGCAAAGGATTGTTAGCCAATGGACAAGGTTACTTTAAGACACAAAATCTCAGTTTGTGAGCTGCAAAGGACATGCACAACGGATTGTCTTTTTGAATGCTTTTGTCATGTGGAGATAGGATAACAGCTATCTGTGAACATCCAGGGTGTGGAGAATATACACTCCATGGTTAGAATGGTTAAGGAGGTAAACAGGAAAATGAATAGGCTGATTCAAATTAGTATCTGAGACAATCTTTGGGATAATGGAAGGATCAGTATAAACAGTAACTCTTGTCTTTGTAGAAAAGTAAGGAGGGTTGGAAGATAAGGCGTATAATTCTGAAATTCTTTTAGAAGATGTAGCCACCATTAAAAAGAGAAACTTCTAGGACAGAAATTTTAGTTGGGCTGTAGATGCTGACTACTGTGGGGTGGTTGTCAAGACATTTAAAACAAAATTAAGGTCCCAAGGTAGAAATGCAGGTTGCAAGAAAAAGGGTCCTTTCAAAAGGCTTTGCACAAGTTATGGGAAACAAACAAATAAGAATCATAGCCACTATGGAAACTGGATACAGACTTTGATAGTGAAGTAATTAAAACCTTTGTCAAATAAATCTGACAGAAATTGTAGGATCTCCAGAATGTATGCAGAGAATGGTTTAATGCCCTACTTTATTGTCCATATGGAAAAGCATTTTCTTTTGCTCCTATATACTTTGAGAGTGTATTATTTTTGAGACACAGAAAGGATGCAAACTGTAATTTTAGATAAAAAGGGATTCTTGGCCATCAGAGGAACTGGAAAAACCAAGTGGTTAATTTCAGGCTGAGTACATCCGGATGAGGTTGGCTGAATGGGTAGGGCAGCACAAGTGGATAGGGATCTAGAAGCCATGGGTGCTTCATTTAAGTGAGGTTTGAGCAAGCGGAGCAAAATATGTCATTGCCAACATGGTGAATGAGGCTCAGTGTGGTTTAGCATGCTGATGCATTCAGTAATAACCTGGACATTACAGAAAAAAGGGGAAAAGCATATGTCCTTCTGAGGGAATTAGAGCAAAGAAGTTGCTGCATTTGGTACTGCAAGCAAGGCTGGCCCCAGCGGTTGAATATCTGATGAACTGTAAATTTACTGAGTGACCACTTGTAACAAGTGGCTTTCCTCAGAATATGCATTACGATCAGCACGTAATACAAAGCAAATAAAAAGCAATCACCCAAGGTTTCTCAAAAAACGGGGTAAGATCTGGTTCCTCCCTGGTTGCTCAAATACAATATTACACACATGAGGTCAGCTTGAACTAAAATCATTCCCTGAAGGAGATATAGCAAGAATGCTTTGTTCTTTTATATACTCCTTCTGTGTTGTGCATGTAATGTTTTGATATACTTATCTCTTCAATATGGATAAAGAAAAGTCAGAGAAGAGCTTCTGCAAGTGCTTTGTCTGTTACAATGCCTAATTTTACACACACACACACACACACACACACACACACACACACACACACACACACACACACACACACACACACACACACACACACACACACACGTGTGTGTGCCTTTATCTGTTGTTTCTGAATTGTTGATATTGTCTTGAGCCTTATACCTTGGGCTGTGGCTGACAGGATCATGTACCAGTCCACATACTCAGTTATATAAAATCAGTGCATAAATAACACTGAAATGAAAGCTAGGGACTACTAAAAGGTCATTTACGTATCATATGTATCTTGTCTATAAGGAAGATGTACAATGAGACTAAACCATGAACCCCACTTCTCCCCTCGATAAGGCAACTGGCACTAAAGCGAGTTTTGCAAGTTGGAGCATTCATGTCTTCTTAGGAAAAAGACTCACAGGGAATATAGCAGTGCAGTGCAAATATTCAAATTAGGTTAGAAAGGGTTCTTTTACAGGAAGCCAACAACAGATAAAAATTTCAGAAACTGTTACAGACAGACCACTGTGAATGGTAAAATGAGGACTTGTGTCTGTTGCCTGGCAAAAAGACATGTCAAGGAACTGTGTTTTAGTACTCCCACCAATAATGTCACCTCAAACAAATGCAACAATTATCACAATTAATGCGGAAAGCAAAAAAAAAAAAAAATCTTCCACTTGGCAAATGCTTTCCTTGTGGAAGTTGTCTAGAAATGTTGAAGTATCTAAAATATTTACTTGATTACAAAGAAGACAAGTGACATCTTAATGACCGCACTAATTTCAGATGTGTTTTGAAGCAGAAGGTACTCAAGTAATGAATGTCTGAAATGTGTAATTTTGACATTTGGATACTTTTTCCCTTGACCCTTCTGGTTATGAATTTACACACATAGGTGTATTGTAAGCATTTATGTACAACTGAAAACAATGAACTTGGTTTACTAATGTAACAGGAAGTTCTTGATATTCAGTCAGTATTTAATTGAGTGGAAAATGAAAGCTACATACTTATGATAAAAATAGATCCATGTTGTCTCATGTTTGTCTGGTTCAATGTTTGGGTTATCGGGTCTGACCTTGGTGCCTTCTCCCAGAGCTGTGCATTCAAGACTCTGATTCCTCCCTTACCCATAACTCCTTCCTTCTGTCCAAATTACCTCAGATCAAGTTTGCTGACAGTTTCCAATTATAGAAAAAACTATCCTGATAAAAATAAACTATCATGGAATAAAATGACAATTTATTAAACATACTACGCTTGGAAAGGTGACCTTAGACAGGGTCTTAGCTGAGGTCGTTCTGAGCAGCAGAAGACTGTAGATGGTAATTTGGAAGGGGGAGAGAGGGATGGATGTTGAACCGGATAAAAGTGAGACAACACGGATATAAAGGTATGAACTGTTGGCCAAGTTGCCTCTGCACAAATGTCATGGACAGGAACTCTTCATGAATGCCACAGAGGCAGCAATTGCTCTAGTGGAATGAGCCTTTGGTTCTGAGTGTAAGGGCAGATCTCAGGTTTTATAAACAAAGGAAATGTGCAGTCTGCCAGCCACTTAGAAAGTGCAACTTTTGACACAAGATTTTCCAATTTTGTTTTGGAAAAGGAAACAAAGTTGATCTGATCTTGTAATATCTTTGGTATGGAGTAAATAAAAAAAGAAGTTATGTACTTACCATAACATTCCATGTGAGTTGTTTATCTCGCCTTTATTCTCACTGATGGGTTCGGAGCCGATCCTCGCCTCCGACACGGCCAATAGCAAAGCTCAAGGTTTGCCAGTAGCTCGAGGCCAAGCCCCTTATCTTAAATCATTCCCTGAAGGAGATATAGCAAGAATGCTTTGCTCTTTTATATACTCCTTCTGTGTTGTGCATGTAATGTTTTGATATACTTATCTCTTCAATATGGATAAAGAAAAGTCAGAGAAGAGCTTCTGCAAGTGCTTTGTCTGTTACAATGCCTAATTTTACATACACACACACACACACACACACACACACACACACACACACACACACGTGTGTGTGTGCCTTTATCTGTTGTTTCTGAATTGTTGATATTGTCTTGAGCCTTATACCTTGGGCTGTGGCTGACAGGATCATGTACCAGTCCACATACTCAGTTATATAAAATCAGTGCATAAATAACACTGAAATGAAAGCTAGGGACTACTAAAAGGTCATTTAGGTATCATATGTATCTTGTCTATAAGGAAGATGTACAATGAGACTAAACCATGAACCCCACTTCTCCCCTCGATAAGGCAACTGGCACTAAAGCGAGTTTTGCAAGTTGGAGCATTCATGTCTTCTTAGGAAAAAGACTCACAGGGAATATAGCAGTGCAGTGCAAATATTCAAATTAGGTTAGAAAGGGTTCTTTTAAAGGAAGCCAACAACAGATAAAAATTTCAGAAACTGTTACAGACAGACCACTGTGAATGGTAAAATGAGGACTTGTGTCTGTTGCCTGGCAAAAAGACATGTCAAGGAACTGTGTTTTTAGTACTCCCACCAATAATGTCACCTCAAACAAATGCAACAATTATCACAATTAATGCGGAAAGCAAAAAAAAAAAATCTTCCACTTGGCAAATGCTTTCCTTGTGGAAGTTGTCTAGAAATGTTGAAGTATCTAAAATATTTACTTGATTACAAAGAAGACAAATGACATCTTAATGACCGCACTAATTTCAGATGTGTTTTGAAGCAGAAGGTACTCAAGTAATGAATGTCTGAAATGTGTAATTTTGACATTTGGATACTTTTTTTCCCTTGACCCTTCTGGTTATGAATTTACACACATAGGTGTATTGTAAGCATTTATGTACAACTGAAAACAATGAACTTGGTTTACTAATGTAACAGGAAGTTCTTGATATTCAGTCAGTATTTAATTGAGTGGAAAATGAAAGCTACATACTTATGATAAAAATAGATCCATGTTGTCTCATGTTTGTCTGGTTCAATGTTTGGGTTATCGGGTCTGACCTTGGTGCCTTCTCCCAGAGCTGTGCATTCAAGACTCTGATTCCTCCCTTACCCATAACTCCTTCCTTCTGTCCAAATTACCTCAGATCAAGTTTGCTGACAGTTTCCAATTATAGAAAAAACTATCCTGATAAAAATAAACTATCATGGAATAAAATGACAATTTATTAAACATACTACGCTTGGAAAGGTGACCTTAGGCAGGGTCTTAGCTGAGGTCGTTCTGAGCAGCAGAAGACTTGTAGATGGTAATTTGGAAGGGGGAGAGAGGGATGGATGTTGAACCGGATAAAAGTGAGACAACACGGATATAAAGGTATGAACTGTTGGCCAAGTTGCCTCTGCACAAATGTCATGGACAGGAACTCTTCATGAATGCCACAGAGGCAGCAATTGCTCTAGTGGAATGAGCCTTTGGTTCTGAGTGTAAGGGCAGATCTCAGGTTTTATAAACAAAGGAAATGTGCAGTCTGCCAGCCACTTAGAAAGTGCAACTTTTGACACAAGATTTTCCAATTTTGTTTTGGAAAAGGAAACAAAGTTGATCTGATCTTGTAATATCTTTGGTATGGAAAAAAGAAGTTATGTACTTACCATAACATTCCATGTGAGTTGTTTATCTCGCCTTTATTCTCACTGATGGGTTCGGAGCCGATCCTCGCCTCCGACACGGCCAATAGCAAAGCTCAAGGTTTGCCAGTAGCTCGAGGCCAAGCCCCTTATCCCTCAATGCACTGCCGGAATTACCTCAGATCTTGTTTGCTGCTATATACATACATATACATACCCTTTTATATATTTCTACCAAGAACACTTCCCAAGGGAGAAGAAGGAATATTGAATAACCAGGATGGTACTAGCCTCTAAGTCAACAGTCAGCCAGGAGGGGGAAGGAGGGAGGGACGTGAGAATAAAGGCGAGATAAACAACTCACATGGAACGTTATGGTAAGTACATAACTTCTTTATGTGAAGTTGTTATCTCACTGTTTATTCTCACTGAAGGGTAGCTTCCCTAGCACCCTCAACCCTGGGTGGCTCATGGGAGTATGTTCTTCAGTACCGTAGAACCAAAGGAAGACCTGTCCCTTGAAGCCTTATCTACTTTGCAATACTTGATAAAGGTATGAGGCTTAGGCCAAGTGGCTGCAGAGCAAATATTGTCAAGGGGCAATTTAGCTTGAAAGGCAGAAGACATAGAGACGGCTCTGGTAGAATGAGCCTTAGGTTTGTGTGTTAATGGCATGTTCACATTTTCATAAACAAAGGATATACAGTTGGATAACCATTTAGATAAGGTTGTTTTAGCCACTGGATTGCCTTTTCTTGCTTCTGAGAGGGATACAAAAGGTTGGTCTGATTTTCTAATATCCTTAGTTCTGTCAAGATAAAATCTGAGCTGTCTGTGAACATCAAGTTTGTGCAGCATGTATTCCAATTTGTTAGAGTGGTTGGGAAAAAAGACTGGCAGCTCAATGACCTGATTGATATTTGACTCAGAACAGACTTTAGGTAAAAATGAGGGGTTTGTTCTGAGAGATACTCTATCAGCATGGAAAATCATGCAGGGTGGTCTGATAGATAATGCTTGAAGTTCTGACACTCTGCGGGCAAAAGTAATGGCCACAAGAAACATTGTTTTCCAGGATACAAATTTGAGATCACAAGAAGATGCTGGTTCAAAAGGAGGAAGAATAATTTGAGACAGCATAAGGTTTAAATTCAGGGAGAATAGGGAATTTTGATCGGAGGTCTCATATGAAGAATGCCTTTAAGAAAAGTCTTGGATAATTTATGGCCCATAACATTTGAGCCACCAAACCCAAGGTGAAAATTTGAGATAGCAGCTAACTGAACTCGAACTGTAGCAGCTGCTGCCCCTTCCTTAAAAATTTTTGTCAAAAATTCTAAAATAGAAGATAGCGGAGCTCGGAAAGGGTCAATGTTGTGCGTGTTGGCCCAAATTGAGAACCTTTTCCACTTACTGCCATATAATTTCCTTGTAGATGGCTTGAAAGAAGACAAGAGAATTTGTCTTGTATCTTTTGAAATTGAATGAAGCCTGGCAATTAGAGGAAGTGGATTAGCCAAGCAGTCAGTTTCAGGGACTGCAGTGAAGGATGAAGGTCCCCTGATGGGTGTGTCGGAAGGTCCGGAACTGCATCCAGGATCCACGGATCTTCCAACAGATGATGATGGAGAAACGGAAACCAAATCTGTCGAGGCCAGTAGAGGGCTATGAGTATAACTGTCCTTCCCAGTGATTTTGCTTTCTGTAAAAATCTGGGTATTAATGGGAAGGGTGGAAATGCCTAAAGGAGACCTGAGGGCCAATCGTGTAAAAGTGCATCTCTCGGGGGATGACTGGGAGGTGGTATTAGGGCAAAGTAGCTTCTGCATTTTGAATTGATGTGGCTGGCAAAAAGGTTGCAGCAAGATTGGCCCCATTTGCAGAAAATCAACTCTGCAACCTGTTGTTTGAGAGACCATTCATGAGGGAGCAATATCGCGCTGCTTAGCTTGTCCGCTATCACGTTGGATTTCCGCGGGATGTGCGTTGCCAACAGAAAACGCTGGGATGACACAGCCTATTGCCAGACCCTGAGGGCTTCTCGACAAAGGGGGTAAGAGTTGGTTCCGCCTTGCTTGTTCAAGTACCAGACTACTGACATGTTGTCTATCTGAATTGCAATAGTTCCTAGAGGGAGAGAGTCCTGAAAGTACTGCAACGCCAGAAGCACCGCTCTCAACTCTAGAACATTGATGTGCAGATGTAATTCTTGATCTGTCCATGTGCCTTGGGCAGTCTTTCTCTGAAAATGCCCCCCCCCCACCCTATCAGGGAAGCGTCCGTGGTCACAATGGCTACTGGGGGGGGGGGGGGACAAAGGGTCTTCCGATTGTGACATGAAGAGACGTCAACCACCACCAAAGGTCTCTCCTGCAAGAGTCCATGATGTGAATCATGTGGTGCATCGGTAGTTTCTGCTAAGACCACTGAGCGAAGAGGAGCCATTGAAGCATATGCATCCTTGCGAGTGGTATAGCCAGGATTGCTGCCGCCATCAAACCTAGCACCTTCAATACCTCTGCTGCTGTAGCTTTGTTCTTTGACACCAGTGAACTGACATTTTGGCAGAGAAGAAAGACTCTTTCGACAGGAAGATGTAGAGTATAGTTGAGGTATATAACTCTGCTCCTATAAAAACGGTATGCTGCGATGGCGATAAGGCAGACTTTTCAAAGTTGATTGTAATGCCTAATTGATGGCAGAGTGTCAGAGTGTATTGTGTTGCCTGAGTCAATTGATGCCTGGTGGCAGTGGTGAGGAGCCAATCGTCTAGGTATGGAAACACCTGGAATCCTAGACATCTCAGGTGAGCCGTGACCACTGCCATGCATTTGATGAACACTCTGGGGGCTGTAGTGAGACCAAAGGGCAGAGCTCGAAACTGGTAATGATTGGCTCCCAGCCAGAAGCGCAGATCTCTGGAGCATCTGTTCATCTTTATGTGATAGTACGCGTCCTTGAGATCTATGGAGCACATCCAATTGCCTTTCCCTAGGAAGGGAAGAATGGACTGAAGCGTGACCATTTGGAACTTCTCTTTCTTTACGAACTGGTTGAGTATGCTGAGGTCCAAGATAGGTCTCCAGTCCCCTGTTTTCTCTGGTACCAAAAATAATCTTGAGTAAGTTCCGAATCCAACTTTGTCTGCTGGGACTGGTTGAATGACTCTTTTTTCTAGCAATCTGTGGACCTCTATGATTGCTTGTTCCCTGAGACTGGGTGGAACATCTGGGATTCTCTTTACAGGAATGGGAGGGGAAGAGAATGGTGTGAAATATCCTCTGAAAATGATGCTTTGTACCCAAGTATCTGATGTTATGTTTAGCCAGGCTTCTGGGTACAAAGACAAGTGACCCCAGACTGCCTCCAGAGCTGAACAGTCGGGCCCCCTTTCAGGGGCGCTGGTAGGGTTGACTGGAGAACTGACCCCTGTCACCCTGTTGTTGCAGACCCCCTCTGCCGCGGGGGCGGCGTCTTCCGTTATAACCCCCTCCTCTGCCTCTAGAGGGTGTTTCTCCACATGTGTCCTGAAAGGCTCCTTGTGTTTTTCGGAACCACATTTTCCCTCCCCTAGGGCCCTTGGGGTAGGGCTGAGTAGAGATCGAGAAACAGACTCCAACGGCAGATAAGGTCTTGCCTTCCTGCTCACACCTGAT
This sequence comes from Protopterus annectens, assembly GCF_019279795.1. Lineage (NCBI taxonomy): Eukaryota > Metazoa > Chordata > Ceratodontiformes > Protopteridae > Protopterus > Protopterus annectens. The sequence continues at coordinate 908,048,733 of NC_056745.1, forward strand.
TAAAGTTTACTTTACTTTGGGCCCAAACAGTGATGAGCCATCAAATGGGGTATTAATAAAAGAAGACTTAAAGGGTTCCGCAAAGGAACAGAGACGCATCCAAGCTTGTCTTCGAAGAGCAATGCCCGAACTAGCGGCTCTACTCAAACCATCAGCTGCATAGGATATGAGAGGCATGGACGTGTTTACCACTGAGTTTAGAGTAGCGAGCTGGGTGCTGACTTTGTCAGCCACCCCTGCAGCTACTGTACCCTGGAGAGCATCTCCTAGCTCTTTCAGATCATCTCTCTGTAGTCTCGTAAAGTGGGTTAAGTAGTTCAGTGATCGCAGAGAAAAAGTCGCTGAACTAAACATGCACTTCCCATATCTATCCATGACCCTAGAATCTCTGTTAGAGGGATGGATAGAGGTGGATGTCTCAGATAATTCCTTCTTGGTGGCAGCTACCACCATGGCATCAACAGGCACTCCCTTTGTCAAAAATGGCTTGTCCACTGGGGCAGACATGAATTTGTTGGGCTTACGAGGAACAGGTTCCATGGCCTCCGGTGACTCCCACGCCTTACAAGAAATCAGTTCCATGAGCTCGCCGTAAGGCGGAGATACCCAAGAAGTGGAAGGTTGAGACCCAAAAGCCTTCAAGAGCATGGACTCATCCTCAGTAGGGGTCTTGGACTGCCAATCTCCCCTCTGACTAAGGATCTCTACTATCGCTGCAAAGGAGATATCCTCAGAGGGGGGATCGAGGGGACTCTTCTGACTCATCTAAGTCTGTATCAAATGTCAAAGACTCCTGTGGGGAGTCTAAGTGCCTCCTCTTGCACAGTCTCTTCCTGGGCACCTCTTCAGTGGGGGGATCTGGGGAGGTCTCAGAAGAGTAGGGGATGCCCTGTGGGGGTACTTGAGACTCGGGGTCTCTAAGCTTAGAGGGACCGGTAGATGTAGAAGCAGACACAGGAGCTTGAGGGGAGAGGGAAGGCTGAACCAATGCTGACATTGTCTTTGGAGACAAAACTCTCCTCATAACATCGAAGGCACCATGGCTCTGACAAGAAGTAGTGGAAGGACCCGAGAGTACCATCTGATCCTCCCACACTGAAACCCTGGGCTCCGAGCTCGAGGTAGGAGCCAAGCTCATCTGAGCCGAAGCCCCGAGAGGAACAGTCAGCATCGACAAATTGATTCGGTTATCCTCCCCGGACCCGACGGGAGAGCGTCGGCTCCTAGAGTCCTCGATCGGCGCCAAGGACATCCGAGTAGATGGAGCCAATAACACTGGTGTGGGTATCGGCTCCAAGGGTCCGACAACCATTGGTTCTGTTTCCTTCGGCTCCAAGAGTCCAGTATGGCTCAGAGGAGGAGTAGACAAATCCAGTTCCATGGTCTTTGGCACCGACGAGCTGGTTGGGGCCAACAACAATCTGGCAAGTCCTGGTGCCTGTAAAAGCTTCTGCACTAGCCGATCCATGTCCAAATCTGAAAGGGTGAATGCATCGAAGGTGCTGACTGGAGCAGAGGTGAAGAAGGAACTTCAGAGACCGGCTCCAAAACTGAGAGCTGGCTCCGACTCAAAGGTACACTTGGTTCCGAGGTCTGTGGAACCGATGACCCTCCTTCTGAAATTTTTGCCTTTTTTGTAATTTTGTCTGAAGATCTGGATTTTGAGGATTTGGAGGATGTGCTAGTATCTTCATGGCCACTCAAAACCTCAGAAAAAGATTGCTGTAGCAATCCCCTATCTATTAGCTTCCTCCTTCGCTCAAAGAGGACTCTTGAAGAAAAAGAATGGCAAATGCTGCAAGTGTCTTGGAGGTGTCTGTCAGTGACAGACATTTTCTGCCCACAATCTGGGCATTTTTGAATCCCTATTTAGGATGGGATTTCTCCTTTTCATCCGACATAGTTAATAACAAACAGTAAACTGAAAAGAGTAAGACAGAAAAATCCTTACTCACTTGTAAAGATCCACAAAACTACTAAGCCCAAGCAGGGCACTAACTATAACAATATAATTACAGATTACAAATATAGGGCTAAGAGGCCCACAGAGAAGAACCCTGACTATTAGAAAGACTAATAAGAGTAAATAGGGTAAAGGCCCACACAAACCAAGAAGCCAACAGGGCACTAACTATTTAAACTGTCTAAAACTACATAAACTATAGATTATATTAATAAACAACCTGATATGAACACAACTATTTTAGTAAAAAAAAAAAAAAAAAGGTTTTTATATACACTTGCTGTTATTTTTCCCACAAATGGTCCGAGCTAGCTGGATCACTGAGATCTCTCTTGCCGCGGCAAACTAGATCTGAGGTAATTCTGGCAGTGCATTGTGGGATAAGGGGCTTGGTCTCAAGCTACTGGCAAACCTTGAGCTTTGCTATCGGCCATGTCGGAGCCGAGGATCGGCTCCGAACCCATCAGTGAGAATAAACGGCGAGATTTAACAACTTCACATTATAAGTTGTCTGTGAATATCTAATGTATGTAGCATATGTTTTCCTTTGCTACAGCAATTGCAGAAAAATACTGGCATATCAATGTATTGATTCAGATTTAATTCAGATACTTTTGAGAGAAAGATAAGGTTTATTTCTAGCGACCTTCTATCTTCGAGAAGGATGAGAAAAAGACTGCTTGCATGAAAGCTCTTGTAATTCCAAAACTATTGTGGTGGAGGTCATGACAATCTGAAAATGTTTTCCAATAGAGAAGCCTCAAGTTAGCTGATGCTGCAAGCTCAAAGGGTTTCTGAGTCAAAGACTGGAGTAATAATATGACATCCCATGCAGGAACTGGTTCTGGAATGGGAGGACTCAGTTAAAATGTTCCTTTGAGGAAAACTATGGATACCCTAATAGAAGAAATGGAAGTCTCATTATGGCCTATGTGAAAACTTGAAATGTCAGTCATTTGAACTTTGATATTAGAAAAACTGGAACTCTGCTGAAAAACTTCTGAAAGAAATTCCAGTATCAATGTGAGAGAGGCAGAAAAGGAGTCCAGTCTTTTTCTTGACATCCAAATAAAAAAATCTTTTCCATTTGCCTTTATAATTCTTTTTGTTGGACTGTTTTGAGAAGAGGGAATTATATGAATGAACTGTCCCTATGAAGGGATGTGGGCAAACTAACTGCTGTGCTTTCTGCTGAGGTAGGAGGAAAAGGTCACAGCAATGTTGGCCCCAACCCCTGAAAATTTCCACTAATGCTGTCTGCTTGAGAAACCACTTGTGAGGTAATAGGATGCGCCCAATCAACTTGTCCACTAGTACATTCGACGTACCAGCAATGTGGACTGCTACAAGGAAGTCATGGGAAGACATTGCCCATTGCCAAATCACATGGCCTAACAGCAAAGTGGATATGAATGTGTTCTTCCTTGTTTGTTGATGTACTATACCACTGACATGTATGTCTGAATGGAAATCATACCCTTGGGTAGATAATCCTGGAAAGCCTGCAACGCTAGGCAGGTTACTCTCATCTGCAAGATACTGATGTGAAATTTGGCTTCCATAAGTGACCACATTCCTTGAACAGTCCTCCCCTTGAAATGCCCTTCCCCACCCTAGAAGGGAAGTGTCTGTGGGTACTGTGGGCCACTAAGAGGTTATCCACCAACTTATGTGTTTTCTTCATACTTGAGTGAGATGGATTCTGGCATGGAGGCTCTGTGACCACTGGACCAATAGCGTCCACTGTAACACTCTCATGTGTAATCTTGCTAGTGGAACTAAAATAATGGTAGAGGCCATCAGGCATAGCAGATGTACAATTAATCTTGCTGGTAGATGGGGATATGAAGAACCTGAGCAGCCACCCATTATAAGGAAAGAACACTTGACATAGGAGGTTTGGCAGTTTGTTGAACTGTATTGAGCTGGCAACTTATGAATTCTATTTGTTGAGTAGGGGACAGTTTGCTCTTTGCAGGACTGTCAGTTATTCCTAACTGATCTGCAAGGCAAAGCAGGGAAGCTTGGTGTTGTAGCAGTAGATCCCTGAAGGTAGAAGTTAGGAGCCAGTCATCCACATAAGAGAAAACGTGGATCTCCTGCAGCTGTAGATGAGCTGCAGCTACTGCCATAATCTTAATTAATACCCGTGAGACTGTGGTGAGACCAAATGGCAGTGTTCAGAATTGGTAGTGGGTGGTTTCCAGCCAGAAATGAAGAAATCTCCTGGATTGCCTTTGAATCTTTATATGGTAATAGGCATTTTGGAAGTCTATAGAGCACATCTAATCATCCTTCCTTAAATGAGGTAGTATGAACTGTACTGTGACCATCTGGAACTTTGTCTGACTGAGAAATCAATTGAGGTGACTTAGGTCCAATATTGGTCTGAGGTCCTCTGTCTTCTTTGGAATTATAAAGAACCTGGAATAGACTCCACATTCTAACTTGTCTGTGGGGACCTGATGAATGATTTTTTTTAGTCACCCTAGAAACATATGTTGATACAGTTTCCAACTGACTGGGTGGAGTATCAGGAATATTCACTCTTTCGTTCAATGGATATAAAAATAGTGCAGCAGTCAGGTAACCCGTCAGGGGTGCTGGTAGGGTTTCTGAGGGAAGTGACCATAGAAACTCTGATTTTGCAGACTGCCTCTACCTCTGGGGTGATGTCCATTTGAACTGCCTCCCTCTCTGTCTTATGGGGAGGTCTATCCCCAGTAGTGTCTTGGTGAAAACCTTGTGACTTCTTGAACCATATCTTCTTACCTCTCCTTTGATTCCTGAAATAGGATCTTTGTGGAGTGGAAAAATGAATTATTTTTGCATACAGATTCTTACCATCTTGTTCACTTCCTAGTAAGAGTCTCTTTTACCTTGGGCCCAAAAAGTGTGGAAACTTCGAAAGGGGAATTAATGAAGGATGCCCTGAAGCTTTCTAGAAAGCTGCAAACCCACATCCAGGCATGGCAATGCATGGTAATGCCTGTACAACAGATGCTCTTGCTATGCCATCTGCTGCACTGGATAGCAGGTACAGGGCAACATTGCAGATTGTAGGGCAGCTATTTGGGTGTCCACTGTCTTTTGGACATTCAATGGCAAGTTACCGAAGACTGACCTGGACATCCTCTTATCAAGTCCCTTTGGAAACGAGTCAAGTGAGCAAGGTAATTTAGCATCCTGAGAGTAACGGGAGCATAAGTCCATTTCCCTAGTCTGTTCAAGGCCCTAGACTCTCTGTTAGGGGGATAGACAGAAGAACTCTCCTCAGACAATTTTTTTTTTCAGGGCTGAAGCATCCACCATGACATCTACTGGAGGTTTTTGAAGCCAGTGCTTTCTATCAGTTGGGGCTGCTAGGACTGTTTTTTTTTTTTTTCTTTTTTTAGGGATTCGCTCTGTAACATCATGCTTTTTAAAATCTGCTTCCCAGAAGCTTGCTATGTCTGCTTATTTTGCATTTAGAAAAATGTTGCAGAGGTAGCTGTAAAACCCTTGACAAATTTGGTGAAAGAAGCATGAAAAATCTGAGAAACTCCCCAAATCAGGTTCTCTCTCACTCTCTGTCTCTCTCATATCAACCATTTAAAAACCTATGCACCAGATCCAAATACAGCATCTATGCCCAAGGTACAATTCAAAATTTTATCTTTTACATCCTCAGGAAGGTTTTGTGACATGACCTAGCAAACCTTTTCATAACAGTTCCAGTAGCAGCAGCTCTGGAAGTGGTATCAGCTGAAACATAAGCACCCTACAAAGAATATCTAGTCACTTGAGACACAGAAGCAAAAATATTGCAGATACATTTTCCTCAAACAAGGAAAAAGAAGCCATAATGTTCCTGATATTCTCAAAAGCAAGCAAGCATAAACCTTAACATGTGGATTTGACAATTACGAATTCTAAAAACAAATGTTGCAGATGATTAAACTTTTTCCAAGATCTTTACAAGGTTTTCCCATCTTTGCCAGAAGGTGAGGGATTAGCATTTAACTGGATGTTTAGCAAAAGCTGGATTTACCAAGAATATTACTGCTGCGCCTGATCTGGGATTGAAAAATTAAAACTTGAGGAACTTTATACTATCTACTGGTTTTCTTAGGGGCAAGCAGGCTGACTATCAGGCAAGCTACAGGACTATAATAAATACATCCTCTCAATGCTGGATGAAAATGAGGAACCTGAGGAAATTCAGGATATTCAAGTCATAAAAAAAATATTACTTTAATGACAGTGAAAGATAATTATGTTCCCACTGAAACAACTGATTCATTCTGGATATGGTTTCAGAAAAAGAAAATCTTTCCAAGAAAGAATGAGAAGCCTGAGGAGAGGAAAAAAGAAGTTATGTACTTACCATAACATTCCATGTGAGTTCTTCATCTTGCCTTCATTTTTTACTGATGGGTTTGGAGCCAATCCCTCAGCTCCGATACAGCCAATTGGAAAGCTCGAGGTCTTCAAATAGCTCAAGGCCAAGTCCCTAGCCCATGATGCACCTGGAATTACCTCAGATCTTGTTTGTTGCATATAATAATACCATATGTCATTCTTTCACTCCCGAGAGAAAGGTATAGAAGGATTGCGTAACCAGGATGATCCAGCATCTCGGTCATCTATAAGCCCAGGCGGGGGTAGGAGGAAGGAAGTAAGAATGAAGGTGAGATGAACAACTCACATGGAACGTGTTATGGTAAGTACATAACTTCTTTATGTGAAGTTGTTCAATCTTGCCGTCCATTCTTTACTGATGGGTAGCAGCCCAAGAACCATCACCCTCGGGTGGCTCACGGGAGTATATTTCTCAAGACCCTGGATCCAAAGGAGGCCCTGTCAACTTTGTAATGAGTGATAAAGGTACGAGGTTTTGACCAAGTGGCTGCTGCAGAAATGTTATCAATGGAAAGCCTGGCAGAAAAAGCAGATGTAGAAACTGCTCAGGTTGCGTGAGCTTTAATCTTGTATTGTAAAGGCATATTAGCAGCTGAATAGGCAAAGGTGATGCAATCAGATAACCATTTAGACAGAGTTGTTTTAGCCAGTGGTCTACCCTTCCTGGAGTCCGATAATGAAACAAAAAGTTGGTATGATTTCCTGAAATCTTTTGTTCTATCCAAATAAAATCTGAGCTGTCTGTGAACATGAAGTTTGTGCAGCATATACTCTAAATTGTTTGAATGGTTGGGGATGAAGACTGGCAAATCAATAATCTGGTTGAGATTGGTTTCAGTGCAAACTTTGGGCAGAAATGAGGGGTTCATTCTAAGTGAACCTCTGTCAGCATGGAATATCAAATACGGAGGCTTGATGGATAAAGCCTGAAGCTCTGACACTATGCGGGCAGAAGTAATACCTACCAGAAAGATGGCCTTCCATGATAAAAATATGAGGTCACAAGAGGAAGCTGGTTCAAATGACAGAAGAATTATCCGGGAAAGCATAAAATTTAGATTCCATATAGAATAGGGAGATTTCACAGGTGGTCTAATATGAAAAGACCCTTTGAGAAAGACTTTGGATAACTTGTGAGACATGATATTCAACCCTTCAAATCCAAGATGAAAATTAGAAATAGCAGCCAAATGAAAATGAACTGTTGCTACTGCAGCTCCTTTGTTAAAAATCATAGTTAAGAACTCTAAGATGGAGGCCATAGGGGCTTGGTAAGGATCAATATTATTTTTAGAGACCCATATAGAACATTTTTTTCTGTTTGCTAAGATATAGCTTCCTAGTAGAAGATTTACAAGAAGATAAAAGGATCTGTTTTTTCTCATTGGAGAGGTTATGGAAACTGGCTATGATAGGAACTGGAGCAGCCAAGCTGTCAGCTTCAGGGACTGCAGAGAGGGATGAAGATATCCCGATGAATGCGTCAGAAGGTCTGGAACTGGGTCCAGAATCCAAGGATCCTCCAAAAGACGAAGTCGAAGGAAGGGGAACCAAATCTGACGAGGCCAATGAGAGGCTATTAACATGATGGTCCTTCCCCAGGGTTTTTGCTTTCTGTAGAACCTTGGGTATCAACGGGATTGGTGGAAATGCATAAAGGAGACCCGGAGGCCAATCATCTACGAGTGTGTCCCTTGGGGCTTCTCCCAGAGGGGAAATCAGGGCAAAGAAGCTTCTGCATTTTGTGTTCGTGTGACTGGCAAAAAGGTTGCAGCAAGGCTGGCCCTACCTGCGGAAAATCCTGTCCGCTATTTCTTTCTTGAGGGACCACTTGTGGGGCAACAAGATAGCCCTGCTGAGTTTGTCTGCTATCACGTTGGATTTCCCCAGGATGTGTGTTACCAACAGAAAGTGCTGGGTGGGATCAGCCCACTGCCATACAGCCTCAAGACAAAGGGGGTAAGACCTGGTTCCTCCTTGCTTGTTCAAATACCAGACCACCGACATGTTGTCTGTCTGAATAGCAATCGTATCCAGAGGAAGAAAGTCCTGAAAGTACCGCAATGCCAGAAGTACTGCTCTCATCTCCAGGACACTGATATGCAGATGAGTCTCTTGATCGGTCCATGTGCCTTGGGCGGTCTTTCCCTGGAAATGCCCCCCCACCCTATCAGGGAAGCGTCCGTGATCATTGTGGCCGCTGGAGGGGGTAGCACAAATGGGCATCCTATCATGACATGAAGTGAGGTCAACCACCACTGAAGATCCTTTTTGCAGGAATTGGTTATCATTATAGTGTGAGACATAGGAAGCTCTTGGTAAGACCATTGAGGGAACAACAGCCACGGTAGTATCCGCATGTGCATATGAGCTAGTGGTATGGCTAGAATTGCTGCTGCCATCATGCCTAATAATTTCAGAACTTCTGATGCTGGTGCTCTGTCTCTTGATATCAGAATGATGACATGATGACGAAGAAGAAAGACTCTTTCTATTGGGAGCCTTAGTTTGGTGGAGATGGTGTCCAACTCTGCTCCGATAAAAACAATATGCTGCGATGGCCTCAAGGCAGATTTTTCTGAGTTGACTGTAATGCCCAGATAATTGCAGAGTGACAGAGTGGACTCACTGGGCTGAATGAGTTGATGCCTGGTGGTGGCGGTAAGGAGCCAATCATCTAGGTACAGAAACACCTGGAATCCTAGATGCCTCAGGTGAGCCATGACCACTACCATGCATTTTAACACTCTATGGGCTGTAGTGAGACCAAAGGGCAGGGTTCACAACTGGTAATGATTGGCTCCCAGCCAGAAGCACAAGTGATCCCTGGATGGTCTGGCCATCTTTATGTGGTAGTACACATCCTTGAGATCTATCAAGCACATCCAATTGTCTTTCCCTAAGAAGGGAAGTATAGACTGAAGCGTGACCATCCGGAACTTCTCTTTCTTTACGTATTGGTTCAGTCTGCTGAGGTCCAATATGGGTCTCCAGTCACCCGTCTTTTTTGGAACCAAAAAGAATCTTGAGTAAGTTCTGGATCCTGTCTGGTCTGCTGGGACTGGTTGGATGACTCTTTTTGTTAGCAACGTTTGTACCTCTATTGCTGCTTGTTCCCTGTAACTGGGTGGAACGTCTGGGATTTTTCTTATGAGTGGAGAGGGTGTGGCAAATGGGATGAAGTATCCTCTGGAAATGATGCTTTGTACCCAGCTGTCTTTTGTTATTTTAAGCCAGGTGTCTGGATGCAAAGATAAGTGACCCCCGACTGCCTCCAGAGCAGGACTGTTGGGCCTCATCTCAGGAGCGCTGGTAGGGCTTCCCAGAGAAATGATCTCTGTCACCCTGTTGTTGCGGACCCCACTCTGCTGTGAGGGCAGTGTCTTCCATTATTGCCCCCTCCTCTGCCTCTGGAGGCGGGTTCACCACATGTGTCCTGAAAGGCTCCTTGGGCTTTTCGGAACCACATTTTTCCTCCCCTTTGACCTGTAGGGTAGGGTCGGGTAGGGGTGGAAAAACAGACCCCCGATGGCAGACAACAGTCTTTCTGTCCTGTTCACACCTGGTTAAGGTTTCCTTCACTTTAGGCCCAAAAAGGGACGAGCCATCAACGGGAGTGTTCACAAAGGATGACTTGAAGGGCTCCATGAAGGAACACAAGCACATCCGGGAATGTCTCCTAAGAGCAACTCCTGTACCTGCTGTACTGCTCATTCCATCAGCTGCACAAGAGATGAGGCGCATGGATGAGTTGACAACAGAAATGAGGGTGGCAAGCTGGGCGGCAACTTTGTCAGAAGCTCCTGCAGCTACTGCACCCTGAAGAGTATCTCCAAGCTCCTTAAGGAGATCTCTTTGTAACCTGGTAAAATGGGCCAAATAGTTGAGCGAATGAACAGCAAAGGTCGCTGAACTAAACATGCACTTCCCATATATATCCATAATCCTGGGGTCTCTGTTAGGAGGATGGATAGACGAGGAAGTCTCAGACATTTCCTTTTTGCTGGCTGCAGCCACCACCATGGCATCAACAGGAACACGTTTTGTTAAAAATGTTTTGTCAAGGGGGGCAGAAATGAATTTATTAGGCCTCCTAGGGACAGGCTCCATAATATCCAGAGACTCCTACTCCCTTCGTGAGACCAGCTGCATCAGCTCATCGAAGGGCAGAGACACCCAAGAGGTGGAGGGCTGAGACCCAAAAGCCTTCAGGAGAAAGTACAGTTGTGTACACTTACCATATATGTAGATGTTCAAGTGTATTCACTGTTGCAGTCATTACATTTGGGTTATCTGCTTGCAGGAAGCCCTCAGTTGGCCTGATTATCAAAGTCTTGGGTCCTGCATCGGTTGCTCTCTCTTCTTCCATGACGTCAGGTAGTCAGGGGTATAAAACATGCAGCCGACTACAATACATCAGTTTTTCTTGCCCCAGATGTCAGGTGCCCCCATAATGGGAAGCAATTATATACAAGGTTACACCTCCAAAAAAAAAAGCAAATACACCAGAAAGCTTAAATACAGTAAACATGAAGAGAGATATAGCCAATAAAATTCAAGGGGCTGGAGGGAGGGTAACCAGGACTGCAACAGTGAATACACTTGAACATCTACATGGTAAGTGTACACAACTATACTACATTCTTTGTGTTTCCCTGTTGCAGTCATTAAATTTGGGTAGATTCCCAAAGCTAAGGAAGGGAAGAGGCAATTAGAGAGCATTAGGACCAGCTATTAGGCCCTGCAAGACTGCAGTGGCAAAGCCAGTTCTGTGTTGAAAAAACATAGCCACATGGTAATGCTTGGTGAAGGTATGTACAGAACTCCAGGTAGTAGATTCCAGGATGTCCCTGGTAGGAACACCTCTGAGAAAGGCTGTTGAAGTAGATGCAGTCCTGGTGGAATGTGATCTTATCTCCTGTGGGGTAGGTTTTCCATGATGCTTATAGCAGAAATGAATGCAAAGGCCTATCCACTTAGAAATGGTTTGCTTTGAAATGGCCTTCCTCTCTGCCCCTGCAGCAAAGGCAACTAGCAGCTGTTCAGTTTTCCTGAGAGACTTAGTCCTGTCCAAAGTTGTCTGTGCATGTCCAAAGAGTGCAGTATTCATTCTCCTTTGTTCTGTGGATTAGAAAAGAAGGTTGGCAAATGAATGGACTGATTAAGAGACCACACTGGATACCACCTTGGGCATAAAGGAAGGACTGGTCCTGAGGGACACTCTGTCTGCATGGAAGATGATGAAGGGCTCCACTGCCATGAGGGCCTGTAATTCAGACACCCTTCTTGCTGAAGTGAAGGCAAGAAGGAAGGCTGTTTTCCAAGAAAGGAATTTCAACTCTGCAGTTGCAGCTGGCTCAAAGGAGGTAGAGTGAGCTTTCACAATACAAAGTTAAGGTCCCATGCTGGAGTAGGGGCTCTCCTGGGTGGTCTTAAATGTTTGCCCCCTCTGAGAAATTGTTTCAGCAGGGGTTGAGAGAAAAGGGGTGGCTCAGTATTATAATGTGCTGAAATGGCTGAGGCATGAATTTTAATAGAAGAGAAGGAAAGGCCCTTGTGAATCATCTCTGTTAAGTATTGAAGAATATGCGGTAAGGTGGCACTGTTGTGCCCATCCCCTGAGTTTGGCTCCAGGAACAGTATCTTTTCCACTTTCCAGCATAGGTTTTCTAGTACTATGCCTCCTTGCCTCCAGAATGACATCCAGCACTTGCTTACTGAGGGATGGTAATGGAGAGATCATGTAATTAGCCAGGCTGCAAGGTTCAGGGTTTGAAGCTGGGGGTGCAGAATCTGGCTCTCCTGCTGGAACAGCAGGAAAGGGGTCTGAGGCAGGTGCCATGGTTCCAGCAGTGACATACTGCGCAAGAGGGGGTACCAGTGTTGGCGTGGCTAGTCTGGTGCAATGAGTATTGTCCTTGGTTTGTCCCGTTTGATTTTTAGTAGAACTTTTAAGAGGAGAGGCAGAGGGGGAAAGGCATAAACTGAGAGGCTTTTCCAGGTGAAGGACAGGGCATCCACTTTCCAAGCTTGTCTGTGGGGAGTCCTTGTGAAGAATTTTTCCAATTGGTAGTTCTGAGGGGAGGCAAACAGGTCTACCTCTGGGCTCCCCCATTTGTTTCTCAAAATGTTGAATATCTTTGGTTCCAGTTTCCACTCATGTGGGTCCATGAGATTTCTGCTTAGGTCATCTACCAGTGAATTTAGCTTGCCTGGCAGGAATTGAGCTTGTATGTGCACTTGGTAGCTCAAGGCTGTGTTCCACAGAGCCACGGCTAGTCTGCAGAGAGGGGTATGAGTGGGTTCCCCCTTCTTGTTTATGTACCACATAAAAGTGTTGTCTGTCTTTACCAATAACTGTCCTGGAAGAATGTGGTCCTTGAAGGCTGTCAGAGAATTCTGTACAGCTAACATTTTATTTTGATTGATATACAGGTGCATTTGACTCGGGTTCCATTTGCCCTGAATGCACTGCCCTGTCAAGTGAGCCCCCCCATGCATAGTCTGATGCGTCTGTTGTTAGGGTTTGGGCGGCAGGGGATAAAGTGAATGGCAGTCCTTTGTTGTGGTAGCAGGTCTTTGCCCACCAAAAGAACTCTGTCTTTATACAAGGAATGATAAGAATCATTGATTCCAGGTCCTGAGAATGTTGACACCATGGCTTTTTAGATACCAGTGTAGTTTCCTCATATGCAGTCTTGCATATGGAATTAGTAGGATGCAAAAGGCCATGAACCCCAGGGCTTGCAGTATTTTCCTTGCAGACAGCTTGGTCTTTGTGGCCAGTAGTTTGAAGTAGGCTGTCAAATAAACTTGTTTCTCTGGCATGAGGTAGGCCCATCTGGGAAGTTGTGTTCAAGCTTGCTCCCAGGAATACAATTTGCTGGCAGGGTACTAGGTTAGATTTATTTTCGTTTATGGTGTACGCCAGTGAGGTTAGCAGTTTCTTTACAAATGCCAGATGATTTAATAGTATGTCCTGGCTTTCTGCCTGAATTAGACAATCATACAGGTATAGGTATATTTGAATATTTCGTTGCCTGCAGAATGCAATGATTGGAGCTAGGCACTTTGTGAATACCCTGGGCGCTGTATATAAGCCAAAGGGCAGTGCAGAGAACTGATAGTGCATGTAGCCTGCTCTGAATCGTAGGTATTTTGCAAGATTCCCTTATTGGGATGTGCAGGTAAGCTTCCTTTAAGTCCAATGTTCCCAATCAGGCATTTTTGCCTAGCATGGGAAGCAGCTGATGAAGAGTTAGCATTTTGAATTTTGGGATTACCAAAAAGGTGTTTAGGATAGACAGGTCCAGGATAGGAAGCCAGAAGTTGTCTTTTCTGGGTACCAGAAAAAGTCTTGAGTAAAAACCTTGTCCCCATTCCTCTGCAGGGACAGGCTGAATAGCCCTGATACTTAGAAGAGAAAGAACCTGCTGTTGAGCCTCTGCCCACTGATTTGGGGGTAGGTCTGGCCAACAGTTTGGGGTTGGTAAGGTGTGGAAGTGGAATCTGTATCCTTGGGAAACACTACTTAAAACTCATTTGTCTTGGGTAATGAGTTCCCAGTTTTTTGCATGCAGAGGGATCTTTAACCCTAAAAGAGCAGTCAGCTGAGCAGGGCTTGGAAGGTTTAAGGTTAAGTCATTGTGACAATTTACCATAGGGGGGTGTCTTACTACTTCCTGCTTTGGAAGTGGGAGACCCCCACTGCTTAGGCCTGTGAGTACCTTGAGACTGCAGCCTAGGTGGTCTGCTGTTATTTATTTTATTTATTAATGTTTGTTAACTGGGTTAGTCCAGCTGAACGTGTGGCCCATTTTCAGTGGAGACCCGAGGAGAAAAGCTCCGGTACATAGTATAAAATGCAGAAATTTGCAACATTATAATATAAAGTACAGAAATTTGCAAACTTACAAACATATAAAAAGCTCTGGTACTTGGTATAAAATGCAGACATTTTTAACATTACAAAATATAAAAATTGCAGAAATTAGCAAAAACTTACAAACTTGTAGAAGACTGGATTATAGAGTAGATACCCGCAGTGATGGTGCTGCGGTAGCGTTGTCACCTCACAGTAAGACGCTGTCTGGTTCGATTCTCAGCTAGAGCGTCTTCTGCGTGGAGACATGTGTGAATGGGCGTACCTTTGTTGAAGGTTGTGCGTCAGGCCTGGCAAGCCGGTACGTAAAAATCAACTGCCAATCATTAGCGGACCGGAGTTCTGCTGTGGTGACTCCTAACCGGGAAAAACCGAAAGACACAAACATATTACTGGTAGATGATGTGAGTTATATATGTCATAATTAGTTTATACAGGAATAACAGTTTTACAATAGTATATACACTGTTTTGCAATGGTGAGGATGTCAGTTGGGAATATGAGTAAGATAGGCCAGAGGTTTGCATGCAAAAAGTGTGAAGAGATGTACAGAGAAAGACCTATGATATTGTGTTAAGTTTGGGAAAGGAACTATGATTTAGGTGTGGAGTTAGTGGTGTAGGTGGTTTTTATGTGGGAGTGTGTGAAGGACATTCCCATTTGGAGGCCAGTTGGGAGAGAAGCATGGATTTGAAGTTGTTGTGGTTTGGTATTGTATGTAGTGGTGGTGGTGGGGGGGGGGGGGAGTGTTCCACTGTTTGGCTATGGTGTGGGACAGTAATAGTTTGCCAGGTGGCTGTAGGGGGTTGTGTACATGTAGGAGGTTTTGGCCTACCGATCTCAGGGTGCGGCTAGGTGTGTAGGGTGTTAGAGATTTGGCAAGAGAAGGGCATTCTGTTGGTTTGAAGATGAGTTTGTGGGCTGTTGTAAGTTGTATGTATTTTAGGTGGTTGTGAAGTTCTAGCCAGTTAAGTGTGTTGTAGGGAGTGGCAGTGATGGGAAGAGTTCCTGGAGTTGGTAGCAAATTTGCAGATTTGTTCCTGGGTTTGGACTGAGAAGGCCTGGAAGAGACAGGAAAGGACCAATTCTCAGAAGACCAATGCCTACTAAATCTGGGAGGCTGTACTTGCAGGAAATCCTTAACAGTTTGCATAGATTTAGCTTTTTCCTCCATCTTTTCAAGTACTTCTTCTGCTTTGTTGCCAAACAGGCAGTCTTGGTTTATGGGAGCATCCAGTAATTTAGCTTTAACATGATCTGGCAAAGTTTTCTCCTTAAGCCAAGCATGCCTTCTAAGAACAGAGCCAGTGACAGCAGCCCTGAAAGATGCCTCTAAGGAGTCAAAATCACATTGCAAAGTATGTTTACCAACTTGTTCAGCAGAATGCATTAAATCCTGTAATTCTTTATTTTCAGCATAGTCAGGAATCAACATCATTTTCTGTTTAAGCAATCCAATAATATGATGCTGTTACTTTAACATATGAAACTGGCAGTTTAAGGCCCTAATGGCCAAAGTAACAGAAGTGTATACCTTCTTACACCATCTGTCCAGGGCCCTGGAATCTCTATCAGAGGGGGTAGGGTTTTTGGCAGTAGTAGCCTTAATGCCTTTGGGTCCCTGTGAAATGGTCTCTGGGTCTGCAGTAGGATTCTTAAAGAGGAACTTATGAGAGTCAGGTACTCTGTAATACCTGTCAGGTTTCCTGGGAGCCAGAGGTAAAGTATCTGGGGCCAGGCTAGATTCCAAGAAGGCATCATCTACAACGTCCAGTACAGGAGGGATAGTTAAAGGCCTGTGTTGAGGTAGGAGTAAGAATTCCCTAAGCCTCTTGTTGGAGTCAGAGTAATACTGGCTTTCCCAGCTGAAATGCTCCCTAAGATTGTGCAAAGTATCACCAAAAGAAAAATCTTCTGGAGGGGAAGCAGAGGGTATGGAGTCCTCTGCATCAGAATCCTCATAGGTAGATAATGGCAAATCCTGGTCATCAGAAGAAACAGAAATTTCAGAATCCTGATCAGAAGAATCAGAAGGAAAATCAGTTCTAGGTCTCTTAGAGGGAGAAGGCTAACTTCCCCTAATTAGAGTAATAAGGTCTTCAGCCATTCTTATCATTTGTTTTTTAGGCATATGGGTCTGACCATGGGGTTTGGACATCGGTTTTCTAGGTGTGGATTGAGTTTTAGGCCTTGAAGAAGAAGATGGTGTCGGTCTGATATGCAAGTCAGTAGGCCTGAATACACCCTCAGAAGCCGGTGCCTGCACAGTGGCTCTGAACTCATCCAAGGTAGAGACATCCACAGGTTCCATAGTCGAAGAAGCATCTCGCGGCATACCGGACTATGAATGGGTCTCAGTAGAGGCCTGCGAATCTGAAGTAGTGGGTATCAGGGGCTGCAAAAGCGCCTCACTGAGTACCGGCAAACTGGCAACTAGCTTAATGGAAGCATCGTCCGCAGTTTTGGACCTATGTGGTCTCTTTCTTTATCTTTATGTTTTTTCGGGATGTCGGTAGTCGGATGGCTTATCGAAGCCATTTCTGGATAATTAAACCAAATACCGAAATGGTTTGATGCAAAAATGAACTGAAGATGAATAGTTCGAGGATTGAATAAGGCACAAAACAGACAGCGAGGGACGTCGTGGTCTGGGCCTAAGCAAGGAATGCAATACGAATTAAAATCTTTATGAGGTATTTGCTTGTCACATGTAATACAATTGTTAACTTTTACTGACATTGGTTTAGTGCAAAAAAAGGATTCCCAACAGGGTACTTGGCTTTTTTGAAGACTTCGGTTCTGAAACTCGAAAACGAAAATTTCAGGAGTCATACGACTGGCACTTGCGAACTGCTTCTGCTTTGGGCATCGCATGGCAAGAAAGGCTGATGTAATGGCGTCAGCTGCATGCTTTATACCCCTGACTACCTGACATCATGGAAGAAGAGACAGCAACCAACGCAGGACCCAAGACTTTGATAATCAGGCCGGCTGAG
The DNA here is from genome assembly GCF_019279795.1 of Protopterus annectens. Lineage (NCBI taxonomy): Eukaryota > Metazoa > Chordata > Ceratodontiformes > Protopteridae > Protopterus > Protopterus annectens. The sequence continues at coordinate 908,065,975 of NC_056745.1, forward strand.
GGCTACCTGCAAGCAGATAACCCAAATGTAATGACTGCAACAGTGAAACACGAAGAACATCTGACTCATCCTCGGTAGGGCTTTTGGACTGCCATTCACCCCTCTGCCTAAGGATTTCAAGTATCTCAGCGAATGAAATATCCTCAGAGGGGAACTGTGGGGACCCTTCTGACTCATCTAAGTCAGTATCTGATGTTAGAGACTCCTGTGGGGAGTCCAGATGTTTCCTCTTACACAATCTCTTCCTGGGAACCTCATCAGTGGGAACTTCTGGTGAGGTCTCAGAAGAGCAGGGGCCACCCAAAAAGGCTTCCTGAGGCTCTCGGTCTCTACGCTTGGTCAGGATGTGCAAGGCAGAAGCAGACACAGGCACTTTAGGGGAGGGGGAAGGTACACCTGAGCTTGAGGATGTCTTAGGAGACATGACCCTCCTCATGGCATTGAAAGCACCTCTGCTCTGATGCGAGGGAGCCGACGGATCCGAAGAAGCCATCGACACCCCCGACACCAGGACAGTGGGCTCCGAACCTGAGGTAGAAGCTGAGCTCATCTGAGCCGAGGATCCGAGAGGCAGAGTCAGAACTGACAAGTCAGTCCAACTGTCCTCCCCGAACCCGACCACAGAGTGTCGGCTCCTAGAGTCCTCGATAGGCCCCGAGGACTTCAGAGTGCACAGAGCTGAAGACACTGAAGCAGGCATCGGTTCTGAGGGCTCCACTAACATAAGGTCTGACTCCTCCTGCTCCGAAGGACAAGCATGGCTCAGAGGAGGAATAGTTTGAGCTGGTGCAAGGGTCTTCGGCTCCGAAGCCATTTGAGTCAAAGTTGATAACATTTTTGCCAAGGCTGGTGCCAATAACAGCTTCTGCACCACATGATCCACATCCAGATCTGACAGGCTGATAGAGGATCAAGAGGAGTGTACCGAAGGTGGTACCAATTGAAATAGTGGACTCTTAGGCGCTTTGGACACTGGTTCCAAGACTGGGGACAGGCTCTGAAAGGTAAAGACCATTGGCTCCGATGGCAGTGGAGCCAAAGTCTAAGACTTTTTAGATTTTTTGAGTCCGAAGTCTTGGAAGACTTTGAGGACTTGCTGGATCCATCTTGGTCACTCAAAGCTTCCTGAAATGACGGCTTCAACAACCCTCTGTCAATCAATGTTCTCTTCCTTTCCTGTAAGACCCTATAGGAGAAGGAATGGCATATAGCAAAGCTGTCTTGTAAGTGTAGAGCTCCTAGACATATACACAATTAACGTGGCTGTCTGTTACAGACATCTTTTAGCCACACTTTGGGCATTTTTTAAACCCAGACTTGGGGTGCTTGTCTTGGTCAGCTATTTGAGAATATTTACTGTCACACAATACAAATTTGGCAGTAATTAACTACAAGAAGCCTTAAAAAACTCAGGCTAAGTCACACACATACAGCAGAAATACAAAGGTCAAAAATATATATATATTATATATATATATATATATATATATATATATATATATATATATATATGTGTGTGTGTGTGTGTGTGTGTGTATGTGTGAGAGACAGTAAAAGCCTTTACTGTCACCACAACTGTCTAACACACAATATAAGCAGACTATGCAAAAAAGGAAAGGTAGCTGCTAAGAAAACACAGTCTAAATATCCTAAGAGGGTTGGGAGGGTGGCCTAATGGTTAAGGTGTTTGCCTTACAAACACAAGGTGCAGGGTTTGAGTCTCACAAGGGATAATTGGCTAAGCTTAAAATGGCTCGCAAGGGCAGTTAGCTTAGTAAGAATCTATGAAAAAATCCAAGTCAGACAAATTACTGCTAATACAAAAATATGTAACAGTAATTATAACTTTAAGCCTTTCCTAAAACAACTGAAGGCTAACCACACTAAAGAGAAAAAACTCTACTCACTAAATAATTTTTACATCAAAAAATGTGACGACACTAAGTACACTCTAATAACTAGCAAAAACTTTTAAACTAGGCCTAAAACAAGAGGTCACCAGAAGACTTTACAACACACTAAGGGAAGGGCCTAAAATGCAGAAATGCACACTATAAAGCTGTAAGAGCTTTGTAAAACTAAGTATACCAACTATCTAAATATCAGAATAAAGAAATAGATAAAAACAGTTTACTGGCCCGAGCTAATTCTACTGCAGCGGCAAACTAGATCTGAGGCAATTCCAGGTCCATTATGGGATAGGGACTTGGCCTCAAGCTATTTGAAGACCTCAAGCTTTGCAATTGGCTGTATCAGAGCCGAAGGATCGGCTCTGAACCCATCAGTAAAGAATGAACGGCGAGATTGAACAACTTCACATCAGAGGTTTTCCTCCCACAATCATTCCCTGTTTAATTTCCTGAACATCCTCAGACAGTGAAGAATTCCTTTATCTCTTAACCAGAGCTGGTGAGGTCAACAGCCTGAACTAAAGCCCAGAAAATCACTCCTCTCCAAAGTATCTGAGACAGGCAAAGATCAATGCCTTAATTTTTGCTTCTTTTTGATAAATTTCTAAAAAAGACAGCCCATAATTCAATCAACAAAACCTTCCAAGGAACAAGAATCCCGGTTTGGCAGGGCAAAGAGGTATTCCCACCTCCTACTTCCAACACCAAGAGTAGTCTTTCCTTGCCAGCCAAGGACACTCAAACAGCTGCAGAGAATGAGCCAATCTCATAAAAACACTCCAAAGAAGCCAAATGCACCACTCACCAATTAAACAATTAATAAGTTAAACAATCTTAAAGTGAACTTTCACATTAATACAAACATTTAATATACAGCAATCTAATTTATGTAACAGTTAAGAGCAGACATTTATTTCTTGATTTAAACCTCTAGGGATCATTGTTTTATAATTAAATATTAACTTTGTTTTCAATGTAAGCAACCTATTCAAATGATCACCACCCCTAGGAAGATAGGGTTTGGTTAACACACAAAAGAAAAAAACCTGCATCTGATCCCTCATGTACCTTCACACAGTGTTAGGCCACTGGACTTTTGAAATTTTGATTTCTGATGTTCCCCTGAATGTTCTAATACATGAATCCTGACCTTGCATTTTGTTTGACCCACATAGCACTTTGGGGTAGATTTTTTAATTGTGCTAACTTATTAATTGTTTAATTGCTGATGTTTTTTTAATTGTACGTCAGAGCCTGTGAAGGTGAACAGCCGAGGTACCAGACTGGATTTACATGGTGGAATAAATAATAGGTTAAATAACAGAGCAGTTCGTTTGGCTTCTTTGGAGTGTTTTTGTGAGCTTTAGTAGGCTTTTTTATTTTTTTTTTCATTTTTCTGTGTCGATCCCCTCAGTCTATAGTGGCTGTAAGGACTACACCAGAGTGGTATGACCACAGCAGAGTCACCAATGTGCAGCCAACTCATTTAGCAACCTGATGAAGGAGGAAATGCTGTTTTGATTTTTTTTTTTTCTTTTTGTGGCTGGAAGAAGTTAAGATCCTAGGAGCCATTAGGTTGTTCCATGGTGAAGATGAAAAAGATGCCTAAATTCCATGGAAACCTGGCATTAGTAATTGGTGAAACTGGTTAGTATTAAAAAAAAATACTTTTCCACCAAAAAACATAATGAAAAACACTATAAACACTTTCCCCAGCCCACCAAAGTAAATTAATACAAGTTATAGATTGGAAAAGAATGTTTAACAACTTTCTTCATCAAAAAGAAAAAGTAATGCTCACAGTAAAAAGTGACTAAAAGTCATATGACAGTTTATAAAAAAAACACTTTTTCCTAGCTTAAAATTAATATTTTTTTTATTAAAAAAAATAAACTTTCTGTCAAACAATAAGTGGAAGTTTTTTTTTTCTCCAAATGGAACTTATCTGCTTAGCAATGGAAAAGCATTAGCACACCGTCAAGCTTAAAACGTCTGCAAGATGAGTGCTCTTTGGTGGCAGGAATGTCTGAAGAGTTTGATGCCCAAACCACTCTTTTTTTCTTTCTTTTGTTCATCTCTGCTTGAGTTGGTAATGGTTTTGGCATATGGAAAGTGCTCTTAAACTTTGGAAGCAGGCCAGCTGTTATATCCTTAGAATATAATCCATATAAACCAAAGCTACTGCAGAAGTGATCAAATGATGAATGTCTGGTATTCTCTGTGTTGCATCTCTCTCTCTCCAACATGTTCTATTACATTTCAAAAGAGACTGAGATCTCTTGCGAGGGTTTATGTCCCCATTATACTTGCAAGCATGCCTTAGATCTGACAGGATAGGGTCTGTTGAAGCTTTGTATGAGAGGCAGAGATCACTCTTCAGTAGCCTCTATGACACAGAGAAGAGGGACAGGGTTATGAGGCAATCTGCAGTTTTTACGATTTAAGCATATTTGATATCAAGAGCATAGTTTTTAAGATTCAGCCTACGACAAAGAATATCCATGTCAAAAGTAAGGAAAAGTCTATCTTCCTTGTCATTTGAAGCAACAAAAGGATCACTGTTGCTTAGACCAATCAAGAGATATGAGCAATGGCCAGACCTTAATTACACAACTTTTTGGAGCACTCATGCAATCAAATGAAGTAAAAGAATGCATAGAGTATGTCATCCTTTCAATGTAGAAATATGTCTCTTTACACTATCCTATGAGCTAGAAGACTGGAAATACAGACGCAGGTAGCAATTCTATAGAGTGGTAGTGGAAGAAGATGCTTACCAGTTGCATCTCCCATCCATGAATGATTGTTGAAATCTAGCTGCCCCTTATGGTAGTGATCCCATTTGATTGGTCAGAAATTCACCTATAGAAGGTACAGTCCTGAGTGCCTGTAACTTTATGTTGTACAACATGCCATAAAACTGACTGTTATTAGGTGCAAATATCTGGATTATTTCTCCTTGCTTTCAAAACACAGCTGTTATGCTGTCTTTCAGACTTAAGAATTGTTCTGCCAACAGAAAATGCAGAACAGCTCTGGCAGACCACACTTACAGTTCCCTGTTGTAAAGACTAGGTGCCATAAGGTAATTATCTGTTCAAAAATGTTTCCTGTCTTGTATGGCAGATGTGAATGGTGCACCTGGTTTTTCAGAAGTATATATCAGCATAAAGTACTGCCATCAGAACTGCACTATCCATCCACATGGCACGACAGTGGCTGTTGCAGTGGTCTGAAATTACAAGTATCCACACCACCTCTGTGGATTCCTGTAGCATCCTCATGTGCATCAAAGTCATCACCCCCTTGTGGGGGGGGGGGGGTACTCTTCCATCAGGTGTTTATGGTTGGAGTGTAGAAGGGCACCCTCCAGTGCCATCACTGGCAACTGCATTCTGCCTATCTTTGGCCCATGTATCTCCCACTATGTCATTTGTTCTTTTCTTAAATTTGGCAATGTGTGGTTTCTTCTCCTACTGCATTAATATCAGACAGTATTTGACAAGTATGTGATTCTCCTATGGACTAAAGTTGGCTGTCCAATGTTTTGATCCCTACTGCTGTAACATGTTAGAATCTGAAAGCACATATTTTTTTCCTCACAATTAAACAAGCCTTCCACACATGATACCTACACTTTACAGTTTATTAAAACAAATGAAATATGTGCACTGACAGAGGTACTTGCCCTCTGCAAGTCATTTCAACCTGTACATAACTGTGAAGTGTTGTAAGTTATGTCATGCTTCTGGATACTTCTAGATGGAGTAGAACTGTTCTTTGCTAATGCCCTACTTTTTTATATCCATTATCAATGTAATTTAATGTCAGACAGCAGTAAAAATGTCACCTTACTCATTTCTGGGACTGTCATCATAATGCTATAAAATTCTATTATCTTGCATGTCTTACCTGTAAACAAAAGCTTCAGGCCAGCCGCTCTTCCTTAATTTTGTTGATTTAACCTACTAATTTTTGCTTATTCCCTTTGTTAATAATCCCTTTCATTTTGTTTGTGCTTCACCATGAATGAAGACGAGCTAATTCTGCAGGCACAAACGGGGCAGATTTACAAATGTATTACTAAATGAAGCTCAGAACTATATGAATCACACCACTAACAGGATCTGCACTATAAGATCTAAACAAGTCCTGTTGTCAGTGTCTACATGAGGATATATCCTACCAGCCCTTTTATCTCATCTCAGTTTTGTGCTTATGAAATGAACATTGATTAAAATTTAAAATATCCTGAGAAGTATCATAAAATGGAATTATTGCCTGTTTTGAATCTGAAAGCTTCATTATTTTTGTATATCTTTACTTGATGATAAATAGCCTCTTGTAGGGCAACTGAGTAATCCTTGCAAGGCATTTACAGTTTACAGAAGGAAGATGACTTCAGCAGGATGCATCCCTGAGTCCTGGAACTGAGACGAATCTGTGTGTCATGTAAAAATAGTTGCCATCAATGTAAGAGAAAAGGAAAAAACTCAGTTTCCTTTTTCTCCTTGCTATCTTGGACATTGACAAGTATTTGAGAAGAATTATTATCTTCTAACAGCAGCTTAAAGTCAGAACAGTGAAGGTACCAATATAGCTACCTATTGTTTTATAATGGTTTCCTGCACTGTATTTATATATACTACAGTACTGTGTGTATAATGTGAAGTACCATAACATATGGTGAAAAAAGGGTCTAGCATACCTGTGTTCCAATACAAAAATGCTTGGATCTGAAATGGCACAGGCAACACAAACACAGGTACCAAGGAAGGAGTTTGTACACTTTTCTTTAGACAGTGACAAACAATGTGGGTGAGAATAATTTTTATACCTTAGAAGTGGAGGCGTATCCCTGTTTTGGGGAGTCATATGAAAGGTAATTCTCACCTCTGCAGCAGCAATTGAACTAAAGATCTTATGCTTCTTGGCTGTCACCAATGTAGTATGTACTGATAAGGGTGCTGGCATATTCTTGTTTTCATGCAGCATCAATGTGGATATGCCAAATTTTATCACTTTCAATGACAAATGAAGAATCTCTTTCTGAAAGTCAGCTGAAAAGAAATACCAGTTGTGGAACTGGAGTGCCTATGTATTTAAGTACCTATGTATTTAAGTGCCAATGTATTTAAGTACCTATGTATTTAAGTGCCTATGTATTTAATTTCTTTGGATGCCTCCTTGAAGATTCTCATTTTCTCTCTAAATATGTTTTTTTTCTGAGAAGAGTAATAACACAATAAATCTTTGCATTTCCTTTGGTAAAAATGTGGGGGCCAAAACCACACTTCAAAAGTTTTATGTTTTGTGGGACAATTAATTAATTAATAAAAAAATAAACCAAATAAATTAATAAAACATCAAACAACAATGAACCACTACAAACACAAAATACTCATCACCAATGGTGATGAGAATAGCAGAACAGTATCTTAGCAATGCTGGTTTCTAAGGGTCCAGCATACCAAACCAAGTAAACTTACTGCTACATAACTAGCACTGGACTTCAAATGGAACAATGATACAGCTGCTGTAAATTCTGTCCAGGAAAAGGAAGGTGAGTAAATGTTATGATTTACTGTTACAGTGACTTGGCCTGAAAAACAAATTCATGCATTAATGTATATTCTCTTCTGTTCTTTTTTTCTTGGAGTCTGCATTCCCTATAAGGATAAATAGTTATGCTAAGATACTAGTGGATCTCACAGTATATACTGTGGTATAGTGAATGCTAAAAGGATGCTGAAATGCCGCAATAGTCCTTAAAATGCTATTTTTATTACAAAAAATGCTGTTTTACTAAGAAAGTACTATTTAAAATTGTGCTGCTATGGATAACTTAAAATATGGTACAGTATGCAGCAGAAAAGAGCATGCAACATTAAAGACTGACACACAACTCTGTAAAATGGGCAGTTAAAAGACAGAGCTGCTAATGCCAGCTCCGAAAGGTACCCAAACAGTTAAATGAATTTGAACTACTTAGTTAGGAGAGACAGTGCTTTCTCTGTCTAATGTCAATGGCGCTGACAAAAGTATCCACAGCTTTATGTGTTTCAGCATGATTGAAACCGTCATGCATTTATCATCTCAGTAAATCTAATAAGTTGCTACTGCACACTAGTGTACATCTTACCTGGTGTCATACAAGAGGAGATTCTGCATGAAGACAATATGTAATTTACTTCACTACCTCTCAACGACAGAAATAAACTTCTATCTACATGGGTTCTGTGGCATCATTTGTGGTGTGTACAGCTTCAACAACTGTGACCAAAAGTAAATAACTTCAAATTTACAATTCTAGTTAATTTTATTTTCTTGTTATGGTGAAACATTACAGACACAGATACTTGAAAAGTAAGCTTTCCATTTCCTGCTCACAGACTGCTTCTAATACCTAGAGGTACACAATGTATCCTTGACAAAGTCCAAATGATTTCACCTCTGTAGACACTTGCTGCCTTAATATAACAGAAAGTTAGTCTGTAAGGTACCATTAAAACTTAGCCACTTCCAATTTATCTCCCAACCTACCTCCTTACTCACTAACAATTAACCCCAGTTTATACAATACTACTGCTGTAAGCTATAGCCATATTAGACTCTTTAAATCTTACCCCAAATCAACAACTCAGAAATACTGCACCATACTAGAAAAACTAGCAAAATTAATCCATAATGTCCATCACCTACTCCTGAGTGCTGGAGATATCCACCCAAACCCAGGACCTAACAATACAAGTCCTCTGACCAATTCACGTCACCTTCCCAAGACAACTCAACTTAACTCCAGGCCGTTAAACAGTCTACTCCTCCTAAACCTAAATATTAGAAGCATAAACAAAAAAACACATGAACTACACACTTTAATCTCTCAATACTCCCCTGATACAGTCAGTATAACAGAAACATGGCTAAAACCATCTACCCAAGACACCGAGATCCTACCACCTGTATATAGTATACTTAGGCAAGACAAACTATGTAAAAAGGGTGGAGGCATTGCCCTGCTGTACAAAAACAGTTTATCCATAACTAAACTCGAGGCAACTACACCCCCTTTAGAAAAAGCTGAAATTCTCTTAGCAAAGCTTAAAATAAGTAACAGAAAAGCCATCAACCTAGTAACAGGATATATCCCACCAGGCAATAACATCCCTATCATGGAGACATTCCTTCAATGGTTATCTCAATCCATGCCTCAAGAGACAATTGTATTAGGTGACTTTAATATAGACTGGCTCACATGCTCTGCTCAACTACCCACTAACTATATCAATATTCATACCTTCTTTCAAGTAATCAAACAACCCACCAGAATAGTTAAAAACAATAAAAAAGAAAGCCTATTAGACTGGATCTTGCTAAATAAAATACCCTGCTCCTACATAGCTGGAACCCTTCTAGACTCACTGAGTGACCATCAAAGTACTTTCTTACTTAAATACAACACCCATCACCCCCAAAGTCCTATACTTCAAACAATTAGAAACAAAAAACACTAACCCCACTCACGTCAGACAAGAACTAAAGCTATATAATTGGTTTGACCTTTATTACCTACCCTTAAACAAAGCTATTCAACACTTCAACTCCACCTTCTTAGATATATTAAACAGACACACCCCTGCAAGAACTACTAGAGTAAAGTCAAAACCAGTCCCATGGTTAACTAGGGAAACTAGGCAAAAAATAGCTGAAAGAAATAGAGCCTGGACAACCTGGAGGCCCAATAAAAGCCCTAGTACACAGCAAGCCTGCCAACAGATTAAGAATCTAACCAAAAAACTAGTTATCCAAGAGAAGAGAAACTACTTCATTACCCATCAAACCCAACACACGAATAACCCTAAGAAATTCTGGGCAGGTTTAAACAAGTTAATGCACCCTGGTAAAACAATCACCCCACCCCCAACATCAGGTTTAACAAAAGACAACATAGCTGAATCATTCAATGCATTCTTTACTGAAACCGTACAAGCTCTAGCCCAGCAATATCTCACTGTCACTACAACAGGTGTCCCCACCCCCACTAACTACATGCCCACTTTTAAACTGCAACTCACCCCAACTACCTACATAAGAAAACTACTATCCCAGCTGAAACCCACAACACTATGAATAGATTCCCTCCCCAATGAATTTCTAAAACTGGCAGCAGCAGAAATAGCTGTACCAGTTTCTATACTAATCAATAGATCAGTTACTGAAGCTACAGTGCCCCTGATTTGGAAAACTGCCTATATCATACCTCTTCACAAAGGCGGCACTAACTATGACATACCTAACTACCGACCAATCGCTATTCTATCTCCACTGGCTAAAATATTAGAAAAATGCATCCACCATCAACTAATGTCCCACCTTATAAATCAGGAACTCATATCTCCATCTCAACATGGTTTCCGTCTAGGTCATAGTACCACCACAGCTCTGTTAGCATTCACAGACACCACAAACCATAACAGGAGCAATGGTAAACTTACTTCTGCCCTTTTCTTAGACCTATCAAAAGCCTTTGATATGGTTAGCCATGACAAACTCATCTGCCACCTCAAAAACCTAGGATTAGACAACCAATCAATCTCCTGGTTCGACAACTATCTTAAGGACAGGCAACAAGCAGTACAGTGGAACGATAACTTGTCTCTACTTTTACCAGTCACTCTTGGGGTACATCAGGGATCAATACTGGGTCCCTTGCTATTCTCAATTTTCACAAACAATCTCCACTCAGTGGCAAATAGCACTAGCCTCATCCAATACGCAGACAATTCCACTATAATATGCAGTGCCTCTATCCTGCAAGAACTACACAATAAAACCCAGGATAATTTCCACTCAGTTGAAAACTGGCTTACTGACAATGGCATCATTCTTAACTCCAAAAAGACCAAGATCCTGCTATTTCACCCCTCACAAAATACCACGCTTACCGCCACTTTCAATATTCACTCTAAAAATGGTACACTTATCACACCCGAATCTCACACAAAACTACTAGGCGTCACCATTGATAACAAGTTAAAATTTTCACTCTAAAAATGGTACACTTATCACACCCGAATCTCACACAAAACTACTAGGCGTCACCATTGATAAGTTAAAATTTGATATCCACATTAATCTAGCTATTAAAAACACTCACAGAAAGCTAAGTAGTCTCTACAAAACACAAATCCTACTTGACCTATACTGCTAGGACCACAATTGCTCGCACTCACTTGCTCTCAACATTACTTTATGCATCCCCAATCCTAACAAATCTATCCAAAACAGAAACCAGCAAACTGGCAACCTGCTATAATCAAATAGTCAAATTTGCTAATAACTCATCTTTTAGCACCCATCACTGTCATAACCTAAAACAATTGGACTGGCTTGAACTGCCACATTTATTAATCTACAATCAACTTATAAGCTCCTCTCCCACCCAAATAAAACACCAGCTTTAAGCAACCCAATTCAGCAGTATTCCTGTCCTAGGCAACTCTGCTCCACAGATAAGTTACTATTAACAGTTACTAGATCACATAACCATGCCGGTGACTCCCTCTACTCATCTTACATATTCAAAATTTGGAACTCCCTGCCTCCTTCCATTACTCTGGAATTTTCTTTATCCAAATTTAAGAAATCTATCAAAAGCCATCTCAGCAACAAATGGTTATGTCCCTGCTCCACACCAGACTAACTTCAGTCCTACTCCACTCCTGCTATAACTCTTGCCTCAAACACACAATCTCCTGATATGACTGTTTAGTCTAATCAATACCATATTCAGATGCATGATGTGACTCTAGATAGGATATTTAACATACTTTATTGTTAGTACATGTATTGATCATGATATATGTCTTTGTGAGGAATTAATAATGTGTGCTCATCTATATTGTCTGGTTGAATATACTAGAAACATGTAAAATATATTGTTTGTATGTCTTGCATATGTGTTTCTTTGGAGTTTTTCTCCCCGGGCCTCCACTGAAAATGGACATGTATCCAGTTGGACTATCCTGGTTAACAAATGTAAAATAAATAAATAAATAAATAAATAAATAAATTGTGAGCTGAACTTCCAGTGACACTTTAATATTGGTGCGGTTATCTGTTTAATTAGTACTGAAGAATAAAGCTTCTGCTCCTCCTTGGAAAAGAGCAGTTGCGGCAATTATAGCTAAATGGGGTAAGGAACCTACTCTGCCTCCCTTAAACAAACTTATATCAGTGCCAAACCATGACTATTATACAGTAAAAGCTCATTTGTATTCAAAATGTAAAATGTTGATGCTGATTGGATAAACCAATCAGTGTGCTCATTTGAGCGATACCCAAGCAAGAAGTTCCATTACTTCAGTTTCCCTGCTCTTCTACTGCAGACAATTCAGAATGTAAGAAATAATCTTTTTTTAAACTAAACTATTCAATGCAGGGAGTAACCCTACAACAACTCAGCGGCATACTTCACTGCCTCTTACCTCCTAAATTAAATGTCCAATTATTAAGTGATTTAATTCTTCAGTTATGTACTTTTTTTTAATAAAGATCTGAACAAAAAGATGAACATCTCCGCAGACAGGTAACTATCCTATACACACTTCACCAGACACATTATCAAAAATGTCTAAGACAGCAAAGTACCGTGCAGCTACAGAAAATGTACAGTACATATCTTGGATGCCCCAGACTACCACAATCAGACAGGAGGACACAAAAGTCCATTTATGCCATAAAGTCATTAATTAGAAAAGGTAAACAGTAACACTACTCTTAAACAAACTTAAACCATGCTCTTCTTCAGATGATGACCTTCTAAACGAGCACCTACAAATAGCAGCCAATATCATTGCTTGTCCTGTCTGAAATCCTTATGAATAGGTCAATCCAGGAATCCCACGTTCCCTCTCTCTCGAAAAAGTCACACATTATCACGTTATACAAATGAGGAAATTCAACAGACATTAATAACTATAAATCGACTGCAATCTTAACTTCCCTTGCCAAAATACTTATGCATTCAAAATAATTTCTAGACCGTCTCCGGCAGGAAGAACTCCTATCTGCTACACAACATGGCTTCTACCCTTCCTACAGTACCAGCAGTTCCCTTCTAACCTATATAGATACAGTCAAGAAAGCTAGAGATAATGGCAAGCTAGTCTCTTCCTTATTTCTAGACTTGCCTAAAGCCTTTGACACAGACTGTTGCAGAACACTTCTACTTCTCTCTCAGCCCACACTTCTGTGGTTCAAAAGCTACCTGTCCAATAGGTATCAGTCAGTAAAATGGCACTCCACACACCACCGATGTACCACAATGCTCGATTCTTTATCCCCTCCTCTTTAACAGTTTCATTAACACTCACTATACTTCCACACAACAGGCTACCCTAATAACAATATACATATACTCTCATTTGCACATCTGACAACATGGTACACATCCAAAAAAATACTCAGGAAGATGTAACAGCCACTGAAACATGGCTTCGTAACTTACAACTCATGCTCAACCCCAAAAATACCAAACTACTACTTTTCCCCCATATCCTTCTCTCATGAAAAAACAAAATTTAAAGTTCTCTCTCTTCATAATTCAACCACTTAAGTCACTTCTCATAGCAAACTATTAGGGGTGATAGTGGATGATGATCTTACATTCAACCTGCATATACAAAGTTGCATAAGAAAAACTCAAAAAACTAGAGATGCTTTATAGAGCCAAAAACTTTTTCACTGACACAACTAAAACTAGCTACTGTGATTTGCACTTGAGAAGTCTTATGCCAAAATCGGTTTTCTGTTTTTTATTTGGAATTGAATAAATTGTATCATATCAATCAAGTGCTGATCGTATTCTGATTTTAGAATTTTTATGTGGGCCATGCACCATGCCATATGTGCATGGAGGTCGGTTGTGCTTCATATCAGTAAAACCAAGTAATTCAGTAAATTACCTTGTGCCATTGTTGAGAAGGCAGGCAATATGTTTATTTATGGAAAACTCAAAAAAAGTTATCTGGGCATTTGGTTGGGTACCACAGTAGAAGACTCTGTTAATAAAATCTACCTATCAGATCTATGAGGAGTTGAAAAAAGCTTAAGGGGTGTGTTTATGAGAAGGAAGATGGTAAGACTAAAGCTGGATCAGATAGTTCAGGCTTCACATGCTGGGTTTCCATTGTTACCTATACATTTTTCAATCTTTAATAGCAAATGACCCTCAAACTTTCTGAAAATGGTTAAGAACATAATGACAGATTTTACAGTGGAAGGTGTTTAGGATCATGACTCTTGGGATAAATTAACATTATATAAATATAAAGGAGGTTTGAATGTGCTTGAAATATCATGATAAGATGCAATTTAAACTGTTACATCCATTAACTATATAGAAATAAGAATAAAAAGTAAACTTACATTGGTGTTAATTTTTTTAAAATCCAAGTTAATTGAAAAGGTGGTAGCACAATTGTGTTTTGGAACTAGAAAGGTGCATCCATCCTTATATTATAAAGCAATCCATGATGAAAATATGATTATGAAGTCAGAGATACATCAATGGCTGCACCTGTTTTTACTTGTAGGTAATAGTAATACAGGTATGCAAGGGAAAATAAGGCTAGAAAGATGTGAAGCTAGGTAAACACAAGGGAGTAGTTATGGTTTGGTGGTGACTAGACGATGTGGCTTAAATGCAACAGAAGTAATTTTAAATAATGTGCTGTCATTTGAATATGGAAGATTAGTGGTAAGAGTAAAGTAAATTGGGACAACAGAGTTTTTTTTTAATGATACACCCCCCCTATGAATTTATATCATTATTACTGGAAACTAGATGGCATAACCTGACTAAAGGTGTTGTCAGCTGGACATCAGGCTATAAGAGATCTCACTCTGGTGGTCTGAAAAAAAAAATTAAATATTAAAAGGAAATTTTGTTAGAAGCAAGTATGACTCGTGATAAATGGTGCTAAATGGATCTTTTGCCATGGTATGTAACAAATACAGTTATACTTCACACAGAATGAGAAAGATATTTCTAAATGTGGACCAGCATGCTAGAAATATAACGTGCACTCTGCTTAGAAGCACATTTTTGGTCTTGCCCTAGATTAAATGGGTTTAAGATAGCTTTTGAACTGTTAAATGGAGTATTACACAGAACTACACAAACTAGAATGTTATTTTTATTGGGATGTGCTATTCAAACACATTCTACAAAGAAAAGAGTATCATTTTATTTTCTGCTAAAGATGGTTACTAAAAAGGCTGTTACAAAGAAATGAAGGGATTGGATTAAGTTATGGTTATTGATGATTCTGTATAAATTATGAATGAGATAGGTAGATAGGGAAAGCACTTTAGCAAGAAAAAATCATAGAACAAATACTCAACACTTTGGATTCCATGGCACATGCATAAAACGCTCCCAGATTCAGTAAGTGATTCTTGGGGTAATATACTGTAGTATACAAAGTATATTAGGCAATATGTTGGCATTTCCCCTGAGAGCATGCAAGAAGGAAAAGCTGAACATGCCAAAAAGGAGATAGTACCTCTCATTAAGTGCTTTATACAGTTATTCATTTTAAATTTTAGTCAACTAAGTTAAAATGGGTTTGAAAGAAAATGTGTCAATATGACAACCAAGAAAACTATAGTGTTCAATTAATCATTTGGTTTGTTTTTTGAAATGTTTAGGGAAAGGTAAGAGATCTAAAAAGCATTAACAAACAAGTTATACAAACTACAAAATATAACCTTCCTGTGTTATGAGACAGAGTGATACAAATGTTAATTATCATCTTGGACATGAATAAAAAAATGATTCTTACTCATTTTGATATTTTACAGCTTACTCTAGCAAAGAAGTTGTGTTTTTCACCATATGTAATAATGATTTGCGCTGGTTATTCAGTGTTGTGCCTGCTTTGGTTATACTGTCTTTTGGGTAGTCAGTTGGAAGACTCTTTAGCTGCACTGGTTGTAAACTGCAATTAATAACTACAGTTGTTGAGCCTTCTCAGCACTGTATCCATTTAGGTTGTTTTATATTCATTATGTACTAAAAGCAGAGATGCCTGAACCTTATGCACTTATGCATTTCAACATCAGTTGCCTTTGTGTGCTGCACTGCTTAGCTTGTTTATTGCATTTAGAAAATCATTTTATTGCTAGAAAACTACAAACTGCTACTGAACCAGACTGAAAAAGAATATACTCAATTACTTTATAGCAAGCTAGTTAGCTCCATCATGTACATATTTCCATCTGGGAAGCATTAACATACTTTTCTTTATTATTAGTAAACTGCATTAGATCACTTGCAGACAAGCAGTTGATTTGTCACACACTGATACTTACTCAAGTGTATGTATGTGTGTGTTTTAGGTGGGGGTAATCTTTTACATTCTCTGTGTTGCTGCTAAGAGCTATCCTTAGTCTGTCTCTCAGATAAAAACTGTACCTTTTTGAGGATGTTTACTACTTTATATTGCCTTTACATTTTTTTATTTTATGTTTTAATGATGTGAAGAGCCCTGGTACAGGTTTCAGTCAGTACTGCTCGTCCTGCTGTTTTGCTGGACAACTTTTTTGAAGGGATTAGGCAGGAGTGCTGTCTTGAATTTTTTTTTTTTCGTTTATGTATTTGTGTGAATTTAATAGTGCTGCATAGATTGCTATATGACTGACCATCACAGAAAAGTCTTGTGGATTAAAGTACATTTAAAATGTTTCCATCTGGTGAACAGTGCCTGGGGTATTAGTAGTTTGCTAAAATGTTTACTTGGCTTTCCTATCTATCTATTCCAACTGAATTCTTCTAAACAGAAGTTGTATTCTTCTAAAGTTTCCTTTCAGAGAAACTGCCTATGAGTGTGCGTGGGTATATGCATTTTGGCATGTGTGTACAAACATGTCATTTTGCATGACATGTCAATATCGCTCGACTTGTACGGCTACTCCGTATACAGGATTGTGGTCATGGTCAGGTGAGGGTCTGCACAGGCAAAGTGCTCCCCAAACACAAGTATTTGTGTTATATATATAGTATAGTTATATATATATATATATATATATATATATATATATAGTATAATATTTCTGTATTTTTTTGCTGTACTTAATTGTTTTCCACATAACGCTGACTTTCCAGTGTTTATTGTGATTTAAAAGCTTGTTTTCACATATTGTTCTTATTTGACTGCCTGCACATTTAAAAAGTTGTTTTTTGTTTAAATAATTTGTTTAACTGTTGTAGGCTACACACTAAAGTGTGATAGCCTTTTCTGATCGCTTGTAGTCGTTTAAAGCTGTTTTAAGTGTACTTTTTACTATTTTTGCCTTATCTTTTCAAAAACAAAAAACAAACAAAAACATTCCTTATTTGCCACCTTTCTAAGCTAGTATAGTCCAGTTTTCTGGCTAGTGCTGAATTCAGGGCTGTGTTACAAGTTTCTGAGTTTCCCATACCTTACTTGGATAGAGGGAAGTTTCTCTGTTCACCTGTGAGAAAGGTGAACTTTGAGCAGCCATCTGTCCCTGGAGGAGTGGTTCCAGCCCAGAAGTTAGTTTAAAAACTGCATTTGCATGGTTTTGCACACCGGGCAGCACCAGTTAGCTAGGGTTAAATTATTCCCAGCTCCACTAAGTCTCCTCTTCAGTTTTTCCCTTGAAACCAATCTAATTCTTAACCTAAGCACTCAAAAAGCATCCTACAGCCCAGCACTTGATCAGACCTAATAGCAAGCACTAATATACCCCGACACTTGATTGCCCAGCAGGCAAGGCTCTTTATCCACCCCTCACCAACCAAGCGACTAAGCAGCTCACCCTACTATTCAGGCATGACCAAAGGGCAACTTCAGGTGCACTCTCCAGTCCAGCTGGTGAACCTGTGTATCCTGAGGCAATATTACAACTGCCTCATGTACACAGACAACCCTCTCATCCTACCACAAAACACTAACATATACGAGAGATGCAATTATACAACCAAATTGGAGGCCAAGGTCTTTCCACCCAAGACTGGAACAGACCGTCATGAGGAGAAGGTTAACACTTGCACCACACCTCCAGCCTCACATAGACCTACTAAACCAGCACTGGCAAAAAAAATACACATAAATACACTAAATCATACTTGGAAGCTCTAAATAAAAACCTGCAAACGCATCAGAGATCTCCAAAGCAGACACCCAAAAAACCTGCACCTCCTGTCACAAACCAGACAACACATAAAACACAAGATCAATGTGCCACACAATCACAGCCCTTAAGGCAAAATAACATACCTAAAACACTAGTAATAGGTGACTCTATACTCAGGCACACTGACGTCCCACTCACTAGGCTGGACAAGGAGAAGGTTACTGTCAGCTGCCTGTCGAGAGCCAGAATCTGCCACATAACACAAGCACTCAGGTCACTCCAAAACAAGTACAAATATGACTCTGTCATTGCTCATGTTGGTGTGAATGACCTGAGATGTACCTCTCTGGACTACATGAAAAGAGACATGGAAGAGCTCTCCGATCATGCAGCCCAGGGGGTATGACCCTGACCCTGAGTAGCATCCTGCCATCACCAAGAATGATGCCTCAGTATAAAGAAAAAATGATCAATTTCAACAATTGACTAAGCTTCTGGTGTCATTCAAATGGGATCCAGTGTCTGTCAGCCTGGGAGGACATGCTCGACAAGCCGCGTTGCTTTGCAAAAGACGGCTTTGCACCTGTCACCCCTAGGCTTTTGAATACTGGCCAAGGCTCTTGCTGCCCCAATAGTGCCTTTTTAGGCAAGCCTCAAAAGTCAAACCCACCTCCATAAACAGCACAAATAAAAAAATGAGGGTTATGCTACTCAATGCCAGGAGTTTAAATCTCAAAATGCACGCGCTTGAAGCACTCCTCAGTATGGGGAAAGTCGACATCTGTGCAGTAACTGAGACCTGGTTCAAGGCTTCAGAGAGCACTCCAGCACTACTGGGCTACAACTCATACCACACATTTCGACCACAGAACACGGACCGAAACACAACAGGAGGGGGTGTATCCATATTCATCAAGGATACCTACACCTCCAGATTAGTGGTGCAGCATGATACCTCTGAGATCATCCATGTGCAACAACATCGGGCAAATCTGCAATGCAAATTGTGGCCTGCTAAAGATCACCCTCCATGACCCAGGACCACCATTCCACCTTTCTGGAAACACTGGAAAACATGAAGGTCCTACTGAACACCCTGATATTGGGTGATTTCAATTACCCTACCATTAACTGGGAAAACTACTTGAGTACAAACTCCCAGTCTCAGCGCTTCCTGGAATTTATCAACTCAAACACCCTGGATCAGCTGGTAAACTCCCCTACCAGAGGTGAAAAAATATTGGACCTGGTCATCACCAACATGGGCAACAGGTGTTCCGCACCGGAGGTCAACCTGCCACTGGTTAGATCAGACCATAAACTAATCACTTTGGATGTCCACCCCCCCCCCAACCAAGGAAACCACAGTGAAAAACATTTCTAAAGCAAACTTCACCTTAAGACAGAGGTTGTAAGTTTCACAGAACCCACACTAAAGGATAATGCTGCCCATGATGTAGAATCCTTTACAAATGCACTCTATGAGCACCTACAAGGATGCATGGATCGTGCCATCCCTAGCAAAACCAAGACTCACTCCCCTAAGAGAAGGAAACCAGTCTGGTGGACCCCTGCCATAAACAGGTTATACAATAAAAGGAGGAAACTAGTTCAGAAAAAAGCAAATCCCAAGAAGGCAAGACATCCCTGATCAGTATCAGTAAGAAACTAAGGTCCCACATAAAATCATCCAAGGCTAACTTCGAAAGAAAAATAGCCATGGATTTGAAAGATAACCACAAAGCTTTCTTTAGCTATGTCAAGAACCTAAGTGGCAACTCGCAGATATGCTCTGAGCTAGTGCAAAACAGCACAAAATATACTGAACCTAATGATATTGCCAACATCCTGGCAGACAGATTAAGTGCAAACTTCACCCCCCTCTCACCTCTAAAAGGGCCCACAACAATACCGGAAAAGTGTAGTGTCTCGGAAATCACAGACGCACAGGTGAAAGCAGCCCTTTCAAAAGCCAAAAACACAGTGTCAATGGGGCCAGATGGTGTCTCAGGATGCGTCTTGCACAAACCACAGAACGATCTAACCTCCCACCTAAACATGCTGTTCAACTTCAGCCTCTCCACAGGCTATGTGCCCATAGAATGGCACACAGCAGCGGTTATTCCGCTCCACAAAGGAGGGGCCACAACTGACCCTGGTAACTATCGCTCCATAAGCCTGAATAGCCTGGTCCGCACGGCTATGGTGCACATCATCATGGAACTCATTAACAAAGACATTGGGAACCTCCAAATACTTGACCCGACCCAGTTCGGCTTTGTTAAGGGTAGATCATGCCTACTAAACCTGGTTGACTTCTTTGAGACAGTCACCAAGGCCATAGACGAGGGAAAGGTGGTTCACACAGCCTACCTTGACCTCGCCAAGGCGTTCGACACCATTCCTCACTTGGGTATTATAGAAAAACTCACCGGCCTGAAAATAAACCCCTACTTCACAAGATGGGCTGCCAACTGGCATAGAGACAGAACCCTCACAGTAAGAATAGCAGGCTCCAGGTCCGACTCTAAACCAGTCACAAGTGGTGTCCTGCAAGGCTCGGTCCTGGGACCCCTACTGTTCGGCATATACTTCTCAGAAGTACAGGCAAATACAGGACTATGGCTAACCAAGTTTGCCGATGACTGCAAACTGGGAACCATAACTGACTCTCTGGCTGACACGGACATCCTCCAAAAAGGCCTTACTGAGACAGACACCTGGTGTCAAAGTCATGGCCTCAAGCTAAATGCCAAAAAATGCATAGTCATCCTGTTTGGGAAAAACAAAACACCCACGAATTACCACATAGGTGGCAGCCCCCTTACTACAGAAGAGGTAATAAGAGATCTGGGGACCCAGGTAGATAGTAATCTCTCCTTTGACAATCATATTGCCAAAGTAGTTAGGAAATCCTTCTATGTGGCCCATCTAATTACTAAAGGGTTCACATCTAAAAATAAAGTGGTTATAGTGCCCCTCTACTCGTCACTCATTAGACCCATCATAGGGTACAATGCCCCATTTGGGATGTACATCACAAGACACTTCCAACAGCTGGAAAGACCACAAAAGTACCTCACCAAGAGGATTACTGGTCTCAAACATATGCCTTATGCAGCCCAACTGAAAAATCTCCGGCTGTACTCAGTGGCATATAGCTTACTCAGAGATGATCTCTGCCTGACTTACTTACAAAGCCATGTCCAACTCAGAATTGATGGACATGCTCCACCTAAAGAAATCCAAGTCACTGCGAGCCACGCGCTCTAGTGAGCTAAGCCTTGCCACAACAACAAATAGAACATACTGGAGGGATAGATTCCTTTCACAGAGACACCCCATGCTTTAGAACAAAATTCCTAACTACATTAGCAGAGCCCCTCACTAACACTCTTCAAGAGAAACTTTGACGAGTGGATGGGTAACAGAAAATACACCCCTGGGATCACTTCCTTGGCTCTGCTTGACAGAGGCTCAGTTAATTAATAATCAATGGGGTGGTGAAAGCTGACACAGCTAGGCTTATAAATGCCCTCAAGCAGATAGCCTAGTACCTACTTATGAACCTAAGTGAAAAAATAGTGGGAAAACTGCGCATAAGAAGAATAAAAATAGAAAGACAATAGTTAATTGAATAAAAAAGATAAATCAAACTAAAATACATAGCAATCAGCAAATAAACAATGTAAACTGTGCTTTATGTCACAAGCTAAACAAATATTTATTTAAATCAATTGTGTTATGCTGCAATTTGAAATCAATGCAAATCAGTTATCAGTTCAAAAACTAAAATTAAGATCAGCATTAAGCGCAGTCTTCCAAAATCACCATCAGTCTAAGAAGTAAAGAAGCAGATGATGCCAACATAAACTGGCCACAGTAGAGAAATCATGGGCTGAGAAAACAACCACACTGCCACCAGCTATCTCCTCAATAATGACTTCAACATGACTGGGAAGAATCCTGCAGCTAGTCAGCAAAAAACAATTCAGGCTCCTGCTTTGGTACAAGAGATGGTTTCCAGTAATTCACAGGAAAAATGAAATTAAATGCATTCAGAGTTAATTAAAATAAATGAAACTAATGGCATACTCCAAAAAATAATAAAAGGCTGGAAAAAATGGAAGAAGCTTTAAGCAGCTATTCAGATGAACTAATAAAATTGAAAATAAATATTATATGAGCTCCACTGATGGCTCAAACTATTACTTCTCAACCCCACAAAGACCAAAGCTATGCTTTTTGGAACTTCACAGAAAATTCACCAAGTACCTGGACTCTGTCGATCTTTGATCTACACAACCATTCCATAGAGAATCTACACAACCATTCCATAGAGAAGATCCATCTTCAAATACTTTGGACTGTGGCTATATCAGTCACTAAACTTCCACTTTCACATAGACAAAGTAGGAGCCAAAACAAACTCCCTCTTCTTCTGGGCCAAAAAAAGATCTACCCTTTTCTATCCCAACCAGCCACAATTGCCATTGGCAAAGGAGTTCTCCTTCCTCAACTCAAATACGGGACTCATGATTTTTGCTTCTGCCTTCAAGAAAAACATTGCCACAATCCATCCTATTTCAAACAGCATATATCAACTCACT
This sequence comes from Protopterus annectens, assembly GCF_019279795.1. Taxonomy (NCBI): domain Eukaryota; kingdom Metazoa; phylum Chordata; order Ceratodontiformes; family Protopteridae; genus Protopterus; species Protopterus annectens. The sequence goes on from NC_056745.1 coordinate 908,088,659, forward strand.
GCAAACTCACCTCTCTGTGAGCATCACTGCATCATCTTAAAAAAGCCCAAATTGGCTATCCACAAAAAAAAAAAATCTAACCTACCTTTAGGATCCCAACTCTACAAACTACTCCAACTCCACACATTTACTGTGTAGCTAGACCATGAAAAAACTCATACAATGTGAGAGACTACTCACAAGGCACGCAAACTCTCATTACCCCTAGAACCAAACTCCACAACACCCCAGATGCTTTCTCCTCGGGTCTATGCTAAATCAGCAAATGCTAATTTATCGACCCTTTAATAGCAAAAGCTGACAATCTCAAAGGCACGGAACAGAGATTTGTTTCCCTAGGGAAAAAAGAAAGAAGCTGTTCCACAAATTTCAAAATGCAAAATAAGGTGGGGGGGATGTGCCCCCCCCACAACCCCCCTACTTAAATATACCAACTCCGAGATAGCACCACAGTGGAGGAAATAGCAAAGTCCGGAAAAAGGCCCAGCGATTTTTTTTCCCCTGGGAAAAAAATCGCTGTTCTGTGTCTTCGGGATTGTCAGCTTTCACTCTTAAAGGAACGATAAATCAGAATTAGCTGATTTGATATAGACCCTTCTCCTCTCAGGCGCCAACTGTTTGGCAACCTCGCCCTATCAACATTAAGGAAATCGATACTTATTCCAAATTGGGAATGTAATTAGAAAAGCACTTTATCATCCAAGCCAAATGCTCTTGCTTCAACACAGAGCATATCACCTAACCTATCTCCTTTCTGAGTCTAATCTCCTCTCTCAAGATTCACCGAAGATTGACCAACTTTAGAAACTAATGTACATACTGTACATTACACTCTGCTTGATTGTACATTGCACTGTGCTTTTCTACTGGAATGTATATACACAGTATTTCTCTATGTAATTCGTCTGAACTATTCCGTTACTGCTTACATTTCTGTATTCTTGTTTGTGAAATGTTTTGTATTTCACCTGAGCTGTGCCCAAACTGGTCAATATTGATCAGTGTACTACCTTGGTAAACAAACATCAATAAATAAATATCAGAGGTCGAAATGAAGAAATGGCTGGCTGAGTATGAGACTTCTCAAGAACAGCTGTTTCAAAAATTGGTAGAGGACTGAGAACGCAGTGAAAACCTGAGATTTTTCTCTTGTACCAGAGAAACTGGAAGGAACAGACTTTCTGAATTTTATGAAAGCACAAATACACAACTGGACTGGTATTCCACAGCAGGATTTGTTAATCAAAAGGACCCATTGAGTGTATAAGTTCTAAATCTGGCCATGAGAAAGCAGCCAAGACCTGTATTAGTAAATGTGCAATCATATCAGCAGAAAGAGTTGATCCTGACAAAACTGTGACAGAAGGCAAAGTATTACAAACTGGAGACAGTAGACTGTGCAAAATGATTATTCACTGTAAATCAGGCTGAAGAGATGCAAATTTATCACAGAATCAATCTGGGAATGTCGAGAGACAGGTGTTAGATTCAAGCTTCTGCACCAAGCTGTTTTCAAATTTTCTTCCTGGAGGGTCAAAAACATTTTTGATGCAGAACAACCCACAGATGAAATACAAAAGTTTGATCAACATAACTTCCGCCATCAAGTAGAAGGGGACCTGTGCTTTACATCCTTCTGATAAAACTCATACAGAGACTTTGCCATTGAAACTTTCTCTAATGTTCCAAAGGAAAATGATTGCTATACAGAAAAAAACATAGCGGATGACTAGAAGAACCTACAGTACCTTGGAATTGAACCAGAGTCTGGTGTTGGGAGATGGAGATGAACAGAAAGACAATTACATGTGAGATTATAAAGTATCAATCACATTTGTGAAATACAGCTTTGCAAGAAAAAAGTGACTCAGAAAATTTGGATTTTTGTTGACTCTGTCAAACTTGTGAGTGGACTGAAAACCATATACCCTACTTCATGTCATTAATGTTTGGAAGGACATTAAAAATAAATAAAAATAGAACTACAGGTAAAACAATTTTTGTTCTTAACAGTGCTGGTATGAAACATCTCAAGGTATAAATTGCATTTTATATAGTAAATCAGATTTGTGTTGTATGTAGTCCAGGTATTTAAAATGAAGGGGTGAGGATCAGTCCTTTCAGTGATTATTGTATGTGATAAAGATACTAAAGTTAACAAGTACTTTTCAGTTTTAAGAAATGTAGGCCTTACAAAGTAAAAAGAGAAGAAATGCTGGACAAAAGCATGTTTAAGTTAATATGCTGTAATATTGGTCTGTCTGGGTGGGGGGGGTGCATAAGTGCACGGATTATAATATATGTACAGTTGAGATGTTTTCTCCTACTTTTGCGTAGGTCAAAGTCTGGATTAATGTCCTTGGCTTAATCTAAAAAGTTGTGTGTGTGTGTGTGTGTGTGTGTGTGTGTGTGTGTGTGTGTGTGTGTGTGTGTGTGTGTGTGTAAGCATGTGGATTTGAAAAATAAGAAATAATTGTGAATGCAATGAGAAATTTTACTTTAGCAAATAACTGTTAAGTGTGAGTTTAGATGTCTGCAGCTGAGGATAGCTCATAGGTTCATAGGTTCATACTAGGCTATCTGCCCTAGGGCATTTACAAGCCTAGCCAGAATGTGTTTGGCTTTTGCCACCCATTTTAAATTTATTTTGCTATGCCCTTTTTCGAGGTTAGTATACTGTGCCTCTGTCTAACAGTGACACAGAAGTGATACCCGGGGTAAACCTACGATCTCCCATCCACTCATCAAGATTACTCTTGAAGAGAGTCAATGAGGGACTCTGCCTAACCTGGACTGGGATTTTATTCCAGAGTGAAGGAGTCTCTGGGTTATGAATCTGTCCCTCCAGCATGTCCTATTTATTTCAGTGCTGAGGTTCAAGTCTCTCGGCCGTAGCTCAATGGGATTTGGATTTTCTGAGGTGCAGCATGTCCATTAATTCCGGGTTGGACATGGCTTTATACGTCAGGCACAGATCGCCTCTGAACAGGCGGTATGCCACTGAGTAGAGCTGGAGTTTCTTTAACCGGGCAGCATATGGCATCTGTTTGAGTCCTTTGATCCTCTTGGTGAGGTACTTTTGGGGTCTTTCCAGTTGCCACAGGTGTCTGGTAAGGTACATCCCAAAAGGGGCATTGTAATCAATTATGGGCCTGATGAGTAAAGAGGCATGATGACCTCCCCTGATCTAGATGTGAATCCCTTCATGATTAGGTGGGCTATATAAAATGTTTTTCTAACCACTTTGGCCACATGGTTGTCAAATGAGAGATTGCTACCAACTTGGGTCCCCAGGTCCCTAATTACTTCTTCTGTACTTAATGGATTACCACCTATGTGGTAATTTGTGGGCACTTTGTTTTTGCCAAAGGGGATGACTATACACCTTTTGGCATTTAGCTTGAGGCCATGGCTCTGGCACCAGTTGTCTGTTTCTATGAGGCCCTTTTGGAGGATGCTTGTGTCGGCTGGAGAGTCAATTATGGTGCCCAGTTTGCAGTCATCTGCGAACTTGGTCAGCCACAGTCCTTCCGTGTTGGCCTGTACCTCCGAGAAATATATACCGAACAAGAGAGGTCCCAGGACTGAGCCTTGTGGGACACCACTTGTAACTGGTTTGGAGTCTGACATGGCTCCATCAATTCTGTACATTTTGTTCTTATGTTTCCATAGAGACAAGTTGACTACAGCCGCAAGCAATAAATCTTGAGAGGTCTAGGCATTGTTTGCTGAAGGAAATGTAAAATTAAAAGGTACAACAGCAAGCAGCTCAGTAAAAACATAAGTTGGAATTGGACATTTAAAAAAGCTGCCAAGTATAATAAGTAGGAGTGATAACTTATTATAATGGCTATGCTAACCATATTATATAGGAATGTAAATGGCCTCACAGGTATAAACAAAAAGGTAAGAGTACTGAATTATACTAAGAAATGCAGACTGCAAATAGTAATGCCACAGAAGACACAACTGGAAAAAAAAAACAATTATGTCAATTTGATAAAGAAAGGATTTCAGGATGGATTTTCAACAGAATATAAGGGACAAAGGAAAAGGGGAGCACTTATACTAATTGCTAGATAAGCTCCAATAGTGACAGAAGAAGAAAAACAGATAATAATGTTAGAGTTGCTCTAGTAGGGGACTATTGGCAAGGGAGGATTACACTGGCATGTATTTAAATTCTACCAAAAACTGTTATTATGAAGCCTAAGAACATTTGGGGAGAACTAATTAACTTTCAATAGGGAATATTACTTATGGGAAAATGTAATAAAAGAGGGTAGATTTCTGAAGGAAGTTATGAAAATATCTGGTATGGAAGAAAGGAATTCAGTAGTAGGAACCCAGAGATAAAAAGGCCAAGAAGATATTTGGACTGCAGACTAGATACTGCTTTCCCTACCAGGGATTATATCAGAGTATGAGCAAAGAGAAAAGAATAGGGGAATCCGAAATACCTTCTCTGGTAGAATTTTTAGTTAAAGAGGTTGCTGTTAAAAATGGATATTTAGTAGGGCATATAAACTATTGCACAAGTCTAGAAGACTTAGGATTTTTGCTTGGAAGTATTTGCATATGTATTTTTATACCCCAAGCAGACTTCAAAGAATTTGTCCTCAGGTAGGCAAATGTGGGAGGACGTGATGCGGGAGACAGAGAGAGGTAACTGTGAACATGTTTTAGGAATGTGATGAGCTGGCAGACTTTAAACAATTACCTACAGAATAACTCTGGGTGAGCACTTGGGTGTAACTAAGGAAACAATTCTGCTGAGATGGGGCGCAGGATCTGGATTGCCTAGATATACTAAGGCCTTGTTAAGTTTAATTTTGGTGGCTGCCAAAAAAAAAATATTAGAAAGTGGAAAGCAAAGTCTAAACCAGCTGTATCTGAAGTACTGAATACTGTAATAGACAGAAAATAAATGGAAGCGGGATATTTAGAATAGGGAGGAGCAAATTACATTGAAAAAAATGGAAATTGTGGGAACAATACATACAGAATAATGGTCTTGAGGAGGAGTGAGGTTTGGGGGAAGGCAGGAATTGAGCAATTTAGGCAATGTTGGATTGATGAAGGTTATACAAAAGAAGATATGTGATATAAAATGTATGCAGCTGAGAATATGTTAATATATACAACTTTTCTTTCATAAAAACATGTTTACCTACATCTTAAGTGATAATTCAATAAATGTATTAAAAATAATGACTCCATCAAACTAAAGTCCAAATAAGTTGTTCTCAGAGAGTCAGACTTTATGCTATGCACCAGTGGTGAAATCAGATTCTGATAGCTTCCAAGGTGTACATTACTTCACAGATGCAAAAGATGGATGCATCTCACTACGCAGTTCACTAGGATGTGCAGAAAAGACAATCCTGATATCAAACTGACAAAAAATCCAGAAAACTTGTAGCAAAGCAGGTGGTCAATCCAAAATGTGTGAGACCAATTCATACAGGTGTTGTACTTAAATCCCAAATGGAAACAGTCATCATGGAACATTCAAGCCATAGACTAATCACAAAAATATCCTTCTGATGCAGTGCCAATAAATAAAAACATACAAATTCTTATGGTTCACATGATCAACAGATTGGAACACAATACATTTAAGCACTACTAACAGTGTGGTGTCAAAGTAATCATATCAGAAAGACAGTAATAAATTATTATACAATGCATTAACCTTCAAGAAGGAGCATGTTGAGTGGTAAGCCCAACCAGCTTAACCATTGTAAACTGAGACTATACTACCAGTAAAAGTCTGGCTGCAAAAGAATCAATGAGTGGCCAGACTTTTTTTTTCTACTGGTATGTTTAGACACACATTCTGAAGGAAAGAAGGTCTGAAACTGAAATGCATGTCATTATTTTGTGACTTTTCCTCATAAAATTTGTGGTTGACAAATCACTCAGGAACAAAGTCACTAAATAATGCCATGCATTTCAGTTTCTTACTTTCTATCCTTCAGACAATGCAAACCCATCCATCTTCAGCTCCTTTTTCCCATCTTTGCACATGCCACGGGTGTAGGTCATTGTGTGTATTGTACCTAGTCAGCCACTGCAGCTAGACAGCACGTGCATGTAAGTTACTTTGAGTCTGCGAGATCACTGTCATTCTGTATAGTCAGTCAGAGTGAATGCAGGCAGGCATGGAGATGCACATGCGAGTGTGCTTGAAGTAATGAGTCAGTCAGTTAGCTTAAATACATGTTCCAGTTACAGCTCCTGGTGTGGTTACGTACAATAAGCAACCTGAACCCATTGCAGTGCCTCAGTGTCTCATTTGAATAACAGAGACATGCGACAAAGGGCTCCAACCCTGCTACAAAAATATGTATTTTACTCTCATAATCAAATATCCACCTTCCAATATTAATTGGAAATTTCAGAGAAAAGAGCCATTTTCAAAACACAGAGCTACAATTCATATGATTTTATTAACTGAGCTACAGCAAAACAAACACTCCTTGCTAACTTTTATTTTTAAATTGGCCAGCTAGAAAATATAACAGCTGTAAATAGGACATAGCACTTAACCTCATACATCCTGGGAAAAATAAATAAATAAATAAATAAGTAAGTAATGGAGATCTTCCTATTTCTGTTGTTTGCTTTTCCAAGAACTGATGTACTGCGCAAATCTGGGAATGGGAGTCCCATTCACATGCACAGTACATCAACAAAGCAGGGCAATCAGGAAACAACACTGAAGAACACCACAGCGCCATTATACAAAAACATTATTTAAGAAAAATAAGTAATTTTTTTCTTAAATAATGTCATTGTATAATAGCAATAACTGACTCCGTGGTATGGTATAGTGAAGGTTTACCCATGGTTTGCTTTGTTTAATCACTTGGGCTTCATCCTCATGATTAAACCACACCAGTCATGGGTAAATCTTCAAAATATACCACACCCACATTGTCAGTGGTTTATATTAAATCAGCGAACTCTTAAAAAAGTGAATGCTGATTTATCAACCCCATGTAAGCAAAAGCTTGCAATCCTGAACACTCAGAACAGTGATTTTTTTTTCCCAGGAAAAAAAACTGCTGTTCCACAAAAAAAATAAATAAATAAATAAATAAATAAATAACTAAATAAAAACTTCAAAACATTACATAAAGTGAGGGGCTTTGCCCCCCACACCCCCTACTTAAATATACCAACTCCGAGATCACACTACAGTGACAAAAACGGCAAAGTAACGGAGGCGGCCAAATGATGTCTTTCCCAGGGAAAGAAATTGCTTATATGCTGTTTCACTATTTTGCTGTTTCGTCCTTTCAAGTTCGATCAAGACACATTTGAAGGATTGCATCTTCGATTATATAATAGGAACCCATTGTCAGTTATTGCTATAATAGGTAACAACATGGCATCTGCATTAATGGCCAAGGTAGACTGAGAATGACAAGAACCTGTGGCTTTTCTTCCTCCAGCCAACAATAAAACCTGTGAAAAAACTGTTAAGGCAATCACTTATAAACAAAAGCACAAATGAACTTTAAAAATATAAACATAAAATAAGAGTAAAATCAGTGAAAACAAAATAAATCAACAGCACTCATGGTTTGGCCGCCAAATACTACCATGATGGCAGTAAAAAAGAACTCCCTTTATGTGGGGGTCTCTGTTCTGTGCATACCCCTCACCCCTCATAGGATAAGCAGCCTCTCATTGCTCATAGGATAACCAACTCTAAAGTATCCGCATGCTTGAGAAAATGGAAAATCCTCACTTATGTAACTAAATCAAATAGCACTTCCATGGGACAGCCACACACGAGTCTTATAGAAGTGTCACCAACAAAGCATCTTGCAAAGAAGTTCAAGTTCAAATTTAATTTAGTGCTTACTTCCAAGACATTTTACATAAAAAGTAAAATAAAACAAAACATCAGGGATAACCAATTAATTAAATTATGACAAAAAATAATGAATAAAACTTTATTAGAGATGCTTAGGCTAAAACAGAAAGATTATTGAAGTGATAAATTATAGTGAAATGGTTGGGCCAGGGAATACAAATTAACAGATTAATTAAAATAAGTAAGGTTTATATTAGTGCTTAGTTATCAAAAGTCAACTGAAACTGGTAGGAGGACTTAAGGGACCATTTGAAACCAATCAGCACTAGGGACCTCTCTCCACCAACATGGCAACAAATTCCAAACGCCATAAATGAAAAAAATATTTCAGAGGACTCCAAATCTACATCGGGAATTGCCAGAAAATCTGTGGTAGCTGCAGAACTCGAGCAAGGCTAGCTGGTGCCCTGGGCAATGTCACCATTTGGCAACCCTTCCTCCATTTGAAGCTGAGGGCCAAAATAAAAGGTCCCCACATAGATGAGGACAAGGTCTTCAGGGTCAACAAACAGCTATTACGCACATAAATAGTAACTTTCTGCTGCATGCTAAACTGTAACAGAGAGTTGTAACAGCTACATGCAATAGTTCAAAGCCTGTCAAAAAAAGAAGTTTTCAGGCTAAGCAGAGAGTCATTACACTTTTTGCTAAACTGCATTATTAGCTCCATGCTACAGTTCCTAACACACAGACACTGATGGACTGTCACTTAAACAGTCATAATTGTGGTCATAATTTCTTAAATTATAGTACACACTGCTTGCAGGGGCTGATCAGCATATCTTCTACAGTGCTGCTTACACCTCACAAACAAGCTTGGGCCCACGGCAGTTGCCTCCTTTGCCCTGCTAAGTATGACTTTGTGTTTGTGTGTGCGTGTGTGTATGTGGGTGGGTGAGGTGTCATGGACCACTACCATATCAGCACCACTTGAAGGTAAGGGGACTGAAGTTAGTAGTGCCAAATAAGCAATGACCAGAACTTTATAAAAGTGTGAACAATGACTGGCAACTTATAAAGAACTAATGCAATGTGGTGATCATGAGATACCCGTGCAAGCTGCTAGACCAGAGAGTTCTGTACAAGCAGCAAATCATGCATTTCTGAGTTAGGCAGCCTCTGATATAAGGACTTACAGTGGTCAATATTTGAAACGACCATGGCATGCAAAGTCAAAGGGAGAAAGTACTTACTAAGGGTTACATTCCTAACATGGAAACATGAAGGTCTGACAATAGCTAAGACGCAGTTATTACAAAACTGTACAACTCCACAATAGTGTGTACGGGTTCAATGCAATTCTCTCTTTTGATATAATAAACAATGTATCGGGGGGGGGGGGTTGCTGCAGTTTCTTGCTTAAATCCAAAGCTCACTTCATGACTGCAAATGATGAGAAAAGCACCAGATTTTTTTTTTAATTACAACTGTGTGTAATATTCACTGGTACTTAACCTGTGGATTCTCCAAAGTGAAACTCTGAAAGTTTGGAAGGCAAAAAAAATTCTGTTAGCAACGAGGGATACAAGCCAAAGTGAAGAGAGTCTGATCAGCTGCTCTTGTATCTGGAGATGGTGTAGGAAGGATGGGCATGTCTACATTTGGAGAGGAACAGGGTGGACTGGGGCTGGCCTGTGCTGCAATTCCTTGTAAGAAGAGCAGTGATCCAAAGGGTGGCCCGAGCATGGGTATTTGGCTACCAAGAAACAAATGCAGTAGCTCTCATCATGAATTTATGGGAGCTTGCACTCATATGGGGAGTGCATAGAAGCTCCTGTGGTGATGCAAATCATTTGCCCTCTTCCCGGGAGGGTTCATACCAAATATGTCATCATTGCTGAGATGTTTGTGAGGGCACAAACCACTGTTGAGGCCATCTGTATGATGGCCTCCCTCTCTCAACCTCACTACTGAATACCCAGTACAGGGGAGCCAATGGATCTGGCTGATAAAGGGTAGGCACGGAAGTTAACAATACTACTGTCAAAAAGCAATATATGAAAAAATGAAGGATTTACAGCAAATCACACTCTACTGTCCCAACCAACTCAGAATGGTAAGATCATTCACCCTGCTCCAAGGTAAATGTGTAAGAAACGTGTTTAGATGCTTATACATCACATACAGAAATAAAAACGGGAAGAGGACAAATAAAACTGAGCAATCATTGCATTTGGTTCTCAATGTAATGTAGGCCATACTGAAGTATGCAGAACATTGGTCCGTGCTGTTTTTTTTTTTTTTTTTTTATTAAATATAAGCTGGTCGATCAGTTCTGTGCAGCAGTAATAGTACATACCTAGTGATTAGATACATTTTCAAAGCAGCTACAAAACGTAGGCAATTAATAAAAAGGAGACATCAATACAAAATAAGTTTTACTGTTAACAGGAAAAATCTGAAATTAATCAGACTTGGGCTGCAAACAAAAGTGAGAACACTGGAAGTGAAATTAGTGAGTGGCAAAAGTGACAAAACATGAGTATGATGGTATCATGTCATGCAACTATAACAATATCTTAGTAAACTGTTTGCCTTACAATCTCAGTATCTTTGTTGAGACCAAGAAAACTGGGTTAAATCGAACAGTAAAGCATGGCATATCCTTTCTGGAACACTGTGTTCTGATCTGAAATGGCCTAATACAACGTCTACATCAACTTCACCAGCAGACAATTTTAAATAATTATCGTAGAACCACAAACTGAAGACCAGCAACACGAAATAAAAGAAAAAAGATTTAATGAAAATCCAAATCACATGAAACTTCTCTAGCGCCTCGGCCACTTGCCTTTAACAGAGTATATCTCACCATATATATTGCTGGTCTTCAGTTTGTGGTTCTACGATTCATCTTTACTGGTTGTGGTTTATTTCAATTTTAAATAATTAATTTAAGAATAATCCACATAATTTTTAGACATTTACAGAATCTGAAAACTGCTGTTTGTTTCATGTTTAAACTAGTAATTCAACTATTTGTGCAGAACAGAGGATTCTGACTACAAGCTTCTAATGAGCTTTAGTCTACAGTCCTAGATTCGATTTCCTCAGTCGCCATTTGCCTACTGAATGACTGCAAAGCACAGTACTGCTGGTTCACTCTTGAAAAGAGACTGTTGTGCCTTTGTGCATAACGGATTTACATATGTTAACGAATAAAAAAAAAAAAAAATAAACTGTGACGACATAAGTCATGCAAGATCACAATTATATGTTTTCGGAAAAACATTCTTCAGAATAATTCAAAGAAAACAATAGCAAAAACTTTCATTATACAAAATGATGTTGCTCGGGTTTTCATTGTGGATATAAAACAGCAGTCTATGTTGCCATCTGCTGGCAATGCATCACTAACATGTTTAAGAAGCATATTCACAATAGAACAGAATGAAAGCAAATAATCTTTAAATTATAACATACAACACAATCTTTAGTTATTCAGGTAGAATTCCAGTTTCAGATACCTAATGCCCACACACACACACACACACACACACACACACACACACACACACACACACAATTTTTTTTTTTTAGGTCTTGAGTACCTAAACATTTAAATAAAAATGTTACGAACGAACTCTGGGAGCTATCTGCATTAGATTCAGATTGTTTTCTCAATCTCTACTACAGAGATGGTCAGACTTTTTAACTGTAATGCTCAGAATCAATATAAAGACTTAACAAAGACTTACCTGCCTATAGGATGAACACAGATGACAATTTTCTTAGAAATCTGACAGAAAAATTTGCAAACATACCTCTCTACTTCTTAGAGCAAGGAATCTGGACAAAGCCACAAATAATGGGGGAACAAAGATCCAAAAATAGGGAAATTTTTTTAAAAATATTTAAATACTTTAAATATTGCTCTTACAAACATAAGAAGTTAACAGAACAGGTTTTACATTAGCATGAATTTTCTTAAGGATATGAAGTAAAACTCAAATGTCTACCATTATTTTCTGACTTCAGCCCTCAAAGATTTGCCATAAGAACACAATTTTATGAGAAACAGACCAAAAATAAAAAGGCAAAAATCTGGACAGTTGAAGGTATGCTTGTAAATCATTCCTGGGGGGTGGAAAAGGAGCACACTTTACAGAAAACCGCTATTAAATAATTCTGCTCTATCAAACTAACTCCTCTGCTGAAACAACTTGTTTGTAACAGAAATAGAATCAAGTCCCAAGGGAGTGTAATATCTTTGATAGGAGGAAGCAACAGAAAGGTCCTAATTAAGATGAATTTGCAGTTTGTGGGCAGACAGTGGATGATGGAATCCATTACAGAAATGGGAAATGACCATCAACTGAACTTTAATATTGGATTAACTAGAGATGGAATGAAACAAGGTAGAGAAACATGGAGTACAAATGGAATCGAGGTAGAAAAGGGATTAATTCCTTGGGGAAAAAGTCCATACTGAGAAATGTTTTCACTTGTTTAATAGATTTTACATGTGGATTCCTACTGGGTTATTAACAATATTCATAGGTTTATAGACATCTATTTGAACCACACTATGGGACACAGCTGGATCCTTGGCCATTACTGGAATTGCAGAAGACATGCAGTTAGTATGAGGAACTGTAAGTCTGGGTGAGGTTGTCCAGATGTGTGAGACAGAAGATCCAGATGAGGATCCAGAAGTCATTGCTGCTTCAGTAAGTGAGGCCTGATCAGGGGAATCCAGATTTGTCTGTGCCAGAATGGGGCCATGAGGATTACTGTTGCTTTGCAAACAGATGCTTTCTTGATTAGAGGAAGTAGGGGAAGGCAAAAAAGAAGCCAGGCTGGGGGGGGGCACTGACAGAACAAAGGATTTCTCAGTGACTGTCCCTTGAATGAAATCCAGGCAAAGTAGTTGCGACATTTCATGTTGGATGGAGAGGCAAAGAAATCACAGAAGGGCTGGCCCCATTGGCTGAAGTTGTGGTACTGTAGGATTTACAGACCATTCACAACAAATTAGTACAGATCTGCTGAACCTGTCAGACAGACAGTTGACTTTGCCTGGGATGTTCACCACTATTAGAAAGTGGTATGAGGCTATCACCCATTGCCACACTCTCATGACCTCTTTGCAAATAGGATAAGATCTGGTTCCACCTTGCTTGCTGATACACCATACCACTGACATATTGTCCAACTGTACAGAGATCATCCCAACAGAAATGAAGTCTTGAAGTGCTTGCAATATGAGCACAACCCTATTTTCCAAAATGTTGATGTGAAGACTGGTCTCCACGAACTTTGGACCATTCTTTCCTCATAAATGCCCCACCACCCCAGACAGGAAGTCAGTGGTGGAAGAAGAAAAGGTCTTCCCATAGGGACTGTTGGTGAGACCAGCCATCAAATTCAATGTTTCCTGCAAACCACAGTTATACAGACATGAGCACCGAGGGGGTCTGAAAGCTGGGACCAATACAGTAAAGAGCTCTTATGTACAAGTGAACATGAGGGAAAATTAGAATTGCCAAAGCCATCAGACTGGGAATCTTCAGAGCCAAAGGACATTGGAGGTGATTGATGATCTAACAGAAGATATATCTCATCAGGGTTTGAAGCCTATGAAATGGTAGCCTCAATATGCAATCTCCTTTATCAACATGGCAGCCTGTGAACACTACAGAATGAGTGGGCTACAGTTGAGATTTCTCATAACTGACAAATTCCAGCAGACAGATTTGTAGCAAGTAATTTTTGGCTTCTATCAGAGACTCTGTTGATGCAGTGGCATAGGAACTTTCAGATCCCTTTTAGTCGCAGATGGGCTGCAACTACCACTATGCACTTAATGAACTCCTGGGTGGTTGTGGTGAGGCCAAAGGCCAGGGCTGTAAATTGAAAATGGTTGGCTCCCAACCAGAACAGCCGGAACCTCCTTGTGATGACTTTACAATTTTGATGTGGAGGTAGGCATCCTGGAGGTCTATCAGACACAAGCAGGGCAAAATCACTTGCACTTTGACCACTTAGATTGGGGTCATTGTGACATATTAATTTAGGCCAGTGAGAGCTATGATTTGCTTGAACTCCTTGCTTTTCTTTGGAAACAAATAGAATCCTGACCTGTATTTTCCATGAAACGGGGATGGATATATCTCAGCATAATGGCGAGAAGAGTTTACAGCAAGGCCAATGGACTGGATAATATGAAAATAGATTTTGTGAGAATTGATTTTGTGCAATAAACAAATTCAGCTTGGGAGGAATCCTGTTCCTGGTCTTTTGTGGTGAATTTCTTCTTTTTCCTTGTGTGGTTTTAATAGTACATATATAACCAGTGAATCTTTCACCTCCCTGCCCCGTATTTTCCATGAAACGGGGATTGATATATCTCAGAATAGTGGTGAGAAGAGTTTACAGCAAGGTCAAAGGACTGGAAACAAGAGAATATTTTTTGTGAGAATTGATTTTATGCAATAAACAAATTTAGCTTGGGAGGAATCCGGTTCCTGGTCTTTTGTGATGAATTTCTTCGATTTCCTTGTGTGGTTTTAATAGAATCCTGAATATATTCCTGAATCTCTGGTCTGCTGGGACCTTATGGTAGCTCTTATTTCCAACAGAGTGTCTCTCTTGCTCTACATGCTACTATGGGCTGGTGGGGTGGGAAGTCTGGCAGAGACAGAGACTATTGAATTGGGGATGAGAAAAGGGATAAGATTTCTCTCATGGGTTGTCTTGCATGGTGGCCATCCATGCAGCTCAGTGGAAATAGAGAAGAAGCCCTGCCTGCCTTCATGGGGGAAAAGTTGGGCAAGCCTTAAGGGACATTGGGACTGTCTGCCTGAGAAGAGACGCCCTGAAAACATGGTTCTGTGGACCCCCATCTCTGGAGTGGTATCCATTGAAGAAGCTACCTCTGTCACAGTCAAAAGAGAAGTTAAAGGACTTCCACGGGGATTTTCTAAGCCATAGAGACTTGGACCCCTACTGACTCCTCTTATATGATCTTTGAGGAGCCATGAATCAGACACCTATGCCAAACAATGTCTTCCCTAAATGCTTGCACTTTTACAATTTTTCATTCACTTCAGGTCTCAGTAAAATGGATCTGCTATAAGGGGTATTTGTGAAAGATGTCAAAGTTATCCACAAAAATGTAAAGCTGGAGCCAGACATGACACATCATGGTAATACAGACAGCTGTTGCTCTTGCCACTCTATTGGCTGCACTGTGTAATAGCCTCAGAGTCTCAAAATGTTTCTTGGACTCAGGAAAGCCTGG
Organism: Protopterus annectens; assembly: GCF_019279795.1. Classification (NCBI taxonomy): domain Eukaryota; kingdom Metazoa; phylum Chordata; order Ceratodontiformes; family Protopteridae; genus Protopterus; species Protopterus annectens. Next base: position 908,103,790 of record NC_056745.1, read on the forward strand.
CTTTCTCAAAGAATCCAAGTCTCTCTGCAGGCAATTTATACAGGTGATACAGTTCAATATCCTCAGGACAAACATGTGAGAGGAGTAGGCCTGCAAGACAAACGTGTGAGAGGAGTAGGCCTGCTTCTCCATCCTATCCATTGCATAAGACTCACTGTTTGGTTAATGGATAGCTGCTGTATCCTCTGACAGGTCTCTCCTGGTTGCTGCTGGAGTTCACCAGAGAGGTGTAGCACATTATTGGTCGACCAGGGGATAGCCTCTGTGGAGTCAGGTTACTGCCAAGTTCTTATGTGGACCAAGTATATGAGATGGACAGCAGGGGCATCAATTCAAGGATTTCACCAAAACTGGTGTCTTCCAGAGGGGACTGAGGTAAGCCCTTTTGATCATCCAAACTGGGGAATGGAGAGAGGGTGCACATACTGCAACAGTGATCTATATGAACACCTGCTGCCATGGTGAGGTTTTTACACAATTCAATAATGCTCACATTAGATCACCATTGCACTACTTTTTAAATAGGGAACAATACCAAAAGCTTTTATGTTGAAAGGGAGGAGAGTTTGAGGAAAAGAGTCCAGAATACTTGAAGGATTTCTCTGGCAAAACCTCTCCTGGCATCAATCTTACAATGTTTAGTAAAAGAGTGAATGGAGGACCAATTGCTGCCTCTAAAATAGAGTTAAGACCCATGAGGGAAAAATAAACCTCCAGAAGAAGCGACAGCTCTGATGTTCTTTGAATTGCTCTTGGAGAGTTTTGCCATGGCCGGTATAGCAGAATAAATGCAAAGTGAATTCCACTTAAATACGGTCTATTTAGAAAACGAAAGTTCCACCTTTTTTCCCCTCAAATGAAAAAAACAATTGGCCAAATTTTCTAACAGTGGATATCTTTTATTATCCAAGTAGTATTTAAGTTTGCTGTGGACAACTTCAAAATAGGCGGATGTTAAGGTCATTAGTAAGACTGCCTTCCAAGTACAGAATTTTGAATAAAACGGTTCAAAGGGAGGAAGATTTAACTTTTCAAGAACATAATTTAGGTCCCAAGGAGGAGAAAAAGAAGTTATGTACTCACTATAAAGTTCCATTTTTATTGTCTGTCTTCATTCATTCTTGACAGATGGGTTTGGTTCCGATATCAGAACAAACTCAGCCGATACTACAGCTTGCGCCAGTCAAAAACTATTGAGCTCCAGCTGTACCAAGAATTCCCCTCTCTTAATTACTTCAGATCGAGTTTGCAGAGGATATATAGAAACATGTAAGTTACATATATATATATATATATATATATATATATATATTATATATGTATGTGTGTGTAAATATATATATATATATATATATATATATATATATATATATATATATATATATATATATATATCTCAACAACACAATCCACCAGTAAATATGGTATCCAGAAAACGAAAGAAGTATCCAAAGCAGGAAAAGTTTTATTAGGCAAAACAAACACCAAAAAATAAATGTTCTTTTAAAACTGTTGCGTTTTCGTCCAACATAAACCAGGACTTCATCAGATTCTTAACTCAGCTCACGTATCTTGCGGCTTACGCAGCATTCCCTTCAGGCGTGCGACAGAGAGTATGCACGCCTGAAGGGAATGCTGCGTAAGCCACAAGATATGTGAGCTGAGTTAAGAATCTGATGAAGTCCTGGTTTATGTTGGACGAAAACGCAACAGTTTTAAAAGAGCATTTATTTTTTGGTGTTTGTTTTGCCTAATACAATTTTTCCTGCTTTGGATACTTCTTTCGTTTTCTGGATACCATATTTACTGATATATATATATATATATGTATGTGTGTGTAAATAGATATATATATATATATATATATATATATATATATACACACACACACACACACATATATATATATATATATATATTTATATATATATTCCCTATCACATCACCGAAGTTTCAAAACTCCAAAGACCATATGGCCGAGACCTTATGTCAGAAGTTCTGAAACTCCGAAAACTGTCTATTGGGATCGCCATATAGCATGGAACTCAGGATTTTTTCCTCACTGTAGTGCAATTTTGAAGTTGGTATATTTAAGTAGCGGTGGGTATTGTGGGTGCAGAGGGGCTTGCCCCCCTGCAAAAACATACAGGTAAGCTGTTTTGTTGTATTTTCTTCAGAATTTCAAAGCTTGGGAAATACGGTCTCGGAGTTTTGAAATTTCGGCAATGAGATAGGGATCCATATATATGTACCAACACATGATATTTGAAACAATAATGTGTTAAATGCTTTAGCGAAGCATGTTGTGGAGTTTAACACACACAGTTTTAGTTTCAGGGTCTTACAGTATGTGATAGTTAATATGGGAGGGGGGGGGCAATAACATCTACCTAGAAAGAGTTGAATTTGGGTGGATTTTAAGACTTCGGGCACATATTTATCCTGGGCTTAATAGTAGTATACGCATTAAGCCAGAATTGGATGCCGGTTCATTTAAGAAGCAGTGAGGTTTTTAATTGGAGTGTAAATGTGACTTGATTAATTGATGACAATGACTGCTTAATTTGTATGTTTTTATATTATATAAATGATGCAAGTAAAATGTGTTGTTAAGGATCTGAAGAAGCGTAGTTTTATCTATGTGAAAGCACTTACCCATTGTTTTACTGTTTTATTAAATTACTAAACTGGAATATTCAGCCATGGTGGTTCTTTTGGTTTTGTTCTATATATATATATATATATATATATATATATATATATATATATATATATATATATATACATGGGTCTACTTCATATTACCTAACTTTCATATGATCGACATTCATTTCAATGAGACCAAAACACCTAACCCATTTGATCGAAACTCATAACAACGACACATGAAATAAATAGCATTATGCCCTGTTCCCCACTGTAGTGCGATCCTGGAGTTAGAATATAAAGATAGGGGAGGTGTGGGGGGGTGTAGCCCCCACACATACTTTAGATAACTATTGTCGGCAAAGAGTTACGCATATCAACTATAAGTATCCATGTGTATCTTTGAAATGCATGAAGCATGTGGGGGGCTGTGCCCCCCCACACCCCTCCTAACTATATATTCTATCTCCAGGATCACGCTACAGTGGGGAACAGAGCATAATGCTATTTATTTCATGTGTCGATCTTATGAGTTTCGATCAAATGGGTTTTAGGTGTTTTGGTCTCGGTGAAATGACTGTTGATCAAATGAACTGTCGATCATGTGAAGTAGACCCATATATATATATATATATATATATATATATATATATATATATGCACACACACACACACACACACACACACAAAACCATATATGATACGTGTAAGGTAAGACGGGTAGAAGCATTATATACCGTGTTTAGGTTAAAAAAAAAAAAAAAGGATTCAAATGGATTTAGTCCACTGCAACAAAAATCTTAGAGGTCAAGGGATGAAGGGGGGGGGGGGGGTCAAGACTGAATGAAGAAAGACAACACAGACGAATGTTATGGTGAGTACATAACTTCATTATCTGATGTTGTCTACACCTATCTAAAATTTTGGGTGGCATTATGGAAGAATGTTCCTGAGCACCATCGAGCCAAAGGATGATCGTCCCCTCGAGATCGGATCCAGCTTGTAATGAGTAATAAAGGTATGGGGAGTAGCAAGAGTAGCTGCTGCTTCATCCATTGAAGCTCTGGATTGAAAGACAGCTGAAATGGTTATAGAGCTTTTGTTGAATGAGCTCTGACTGGCTTTGGTAAAGTCAAATTATTCTTGTCATGGGTAAATGAAATGCAATATTTCAGCTATTTAGAAAGTGTAGTCTTGCCGACTACCTTACCCAATTTTGCTTTAGAGAAAGAGACAAATAATTGATTAGACTGACTTATACTTTTTGTACTATGAAGATAGAAGGATAGTTGTCTATATACATCTTGGAAATGCAAGGCGTACTGACCCCTTTGTTAGAAAAGTTAGCAAAGAAAACTGCTAAATTAACTGTCTCTCTAATATTTGTTTCTGAGACAACTCTGGGTAAAAAGGAAGGGCTGGTTCACAAAGATACCCCATCCTTATGGAAAATAAGATAAGGAGGTTCTGATCTTAAAGCTTGGATCTCTGAAATCCTTCTGGCAGAGGTAATGGCTACCAAGAAGTCTCTCTTCCATGATAAAAATTTTAGGTCACATTCTGCAAAGGGTTTGAGGGGAGGATGTATCATTCATTGCCTGTAAAGCTAGGTTCAAGTCCAAAGGAGGAGTCGAGTTTTTGTATGGAGGTTTTAGCAGAACCTCTTAGTAACAATTTACAAAGTCTGTGAGAAGCTAGACCATTATGGAAATCTGAAATACCAGCTAACTGAAATTTGATGGTAGAAGGAGAAGCTCCATTATTATACACAGTGGCTAAAAAATCTAGAACTTGTTCTATGGATGCTGAAAAAGCATCTATTTGCTTTTCAAAGGCCTAAATGGCAAATCTTTTCCATTTACTGGTGTAAATCTTTCTAGTGGAAGGTTTGTAAGCTGACAAGAGAATTATGTGTACTGGGGAAGAAATATTTGGACACCTGGCAAATAATGGAACTGGAGGAACCACACAGTCAGCTTGAGGTTCAGTATGTTTGGGTGAACAAGACCATCTGGATGGGACAGAAGATCTGGTCCTGGGTCCACAATCCACGGTTGTTGAATTTGATAAGGCCAAAGAAAGGGGAACCAAACTTGTAGAGGCCAAAAAGGGACAATGAGGATCACTTTGCTCTTCAACACGAGTGCTTTCTGCAGGAATTTGAGAATCAGAGGTATTGCGGGAAAGGCATACAGGAGACCAGGGAGCCAAGCGTAGACAAGAATGTCTCTGGGTGAAGTTCCTGGACGGGAATCAGAGCAAAGTAATTGTTGCACTTGTTGTTTAGGGGAGAAGCGATAAGATCGCAACAAGGTTGACTCCAATGGAGGAAGATCATCTTCACCACTTTTTGATTGAGACCACTCATGAGACTGAAGGATGCATCTGCTCAGCTTGTACATGATCACGTTGGAGCTCCCTGGAATGTGCGTGGCTATTAGAAAGTGGTTGGAAGACATGGCCCGCTACCACACTCTGAGGGTTTCTTGACAAAGAAGGTAAGATCCGGTTCCTCCTTGTTTGTTGATGTACCAAACCACTAACATATTGTCTGTTTGGATTGCAATCGTCCCTTGAGGAAGAACTCCTTGAAATGCTTGCAACACAAAAAGCACTGCTCTTACCTCCAGGAGACTGATGTGCAAGTTGGCCTCTACTAGGGAGCAAGTGCCTTGGACTGTCTTGCTCAGAAAATGCCCCACCCCCACCCCATCTGGGAGGGGTCTGTGGTCACTATGGCTTTGGGTTCTGGAAGGACAAAGGGACAACCTTAAAGAACTTGGTCAGACTGCATCCACCAAAGAAAATGTCCATTTTGGAATGGTGGGTCATCAGAATTTGATATCACAACTGGTGATGAAGGATAGACCATTGGGAGACTAGCCTCCATTGCAGAATTCGCATATGTAGTCTGGCTAGAGGCACTAAAATTAATGAAGCTGCCACAGAACTTGGAGCTTGTCGGACTTAATGTGCTGAAACCTTCTTTCTGTGAAGTAATGGTTGTACCCGATTGTTCAGTCTTTGATGTCTCTCTGGAGGAAGAGAAGCTATTGATGTTGGAGTGTTCAGTAATGCTCCTATGAATTTCAAAGTTTGTGTTGGGGTTAAACGTGACTTTTGTAAATTTCCTGTTATCCCCAGATAGGATCAGATATTCAGGGTATAGTCCCTGGCTAATACCAACTGATGCTTGGTCGAATTGGTTATGAGCCAGTTGTCCAAGCATGGAAACACTCAGAATCCTTGCAGTCTCAAGTGAGCTGCTATGACTGCCACGCATTTGGTGAACACCATGAGGACTGTGGTGAGTCCACAGGGCAGTGTTCTGAATTGGTAATGACTGCTCCAAGCTGGAAGCAGAGAAACCTTCCAGAGTGATTGTCCAATTTTATGTGGTAATACACATCTTGAAGGTCTATAGAGCACATCCAGTCATCTTTCTTTAGAAAGGGAAGGCTAGACTGTACCTTGACCATCTGGAACTTTGTCGAACTGATTTGTTCAGCACACTGAGACCCAGTATTAGTCTCCAGTCCTCTGTCTTTTTTGGCACTAAAAAGAATCTTGAGTAAGTTCTGGATCCTTCTTGGTCTGGTGGGACTTGTTGGATGACTCTCTTTACACCAGTTTTTGAACTTCTTGTACTATTGCATCCCTATGACTGGGTAGGACATCTAGGATTTTCTTGTAAACAGGGGGAGGTTGAGAAAAGGGAATGGTATAGCCTCTAGAAATGATCAGTTGCACCCAAAAGTATGCTTTAGCTTTGTCACCAATAGATAAGGCTTCCCCAAAGGCAGATGGCAGAAGACCCTTCAAGATTAATTTTTTACACCTCTCAGCTAATGCTCTGTGACTGGAAGCATGACAAATACTACAGTCTTCTTAGAGATGAAGAGGGCCAAGACAGAAAACACAGCACACAGAAATCAGAAAGGCCTTACCATTGTCAGTCATGGTAATGGAGAAAGAGAAAGGGGAAAAATGTAGCTTTTTTTTTTTAAAGATCAACAATTATTAAAAAAAAAAAAGGAGTACACAAAATGTGCACAGACGGGAAAAGTAAAGTAGAAAAAAGGTAGAGGGGGGAAAAAACTATCAACGATGATAGTTAGAAAGTATATGAAGTGTGCAGACGGGGTAGAGGGATAGAAAATTATTAACAATGAAATGGATGATACGCAAGGGGTAGAGAAATGGAAAAATCTAAGAAATATTTGTCTCAGCTAAATGTGAGCATTTTGGAAAGTGGCAAACGAGGTATGGCATAACTGAGAGAGACCGAGATTCTGGGTAGAGCTGAAGCTCGAGAATTTTTGGCTGGTGCAAGCTCTAGTAACGGCTAAGTGGGTTTTGATACCGGAACCGAACCCATCTGTCAAGAATGAAATGAAGACAATGTCAGATCTATATTTCCTGGGAGGCTTGATAAGGACACAAATTGAAGAGGGGGAGGGTCATGTGGCAGGCAAGTAGAAATAGCTAACAAATGTACCTTGACAGAGGTGCATGCTAGACCCAAGATGAACAGTTTCTACAAATATTTGAGGATAATAGGATCCCTGCTTGATAATGGTCCTGTCCTCTGTTGTGGCACCATACAGAAAATCTCTTCCATTTAGGAATATATGACTTTCTTGTCGCAGGTTTTTTTGTCTCCTTAATAACCAGCAGCATGTCCACATAGGAAAATGTGCTTGAAAGAAATCAGAAGTCTATCATCCAAACTTTGAGGTTCAGAGTCTTTAGGTTTGAATGGATGGGTAGCCCTTTTACTATCTCATCCAGTCCATCCTGTAGAGTAACTTACGGTGACTGCCCCAGGCTAGGTAAAGAAGAAAGGAGAAGCAATACTGTTTGGATCAAACAGGAATCAGCAACAATACCTTCTGAATGCCTTTCCGAATCTTCAGAAAGACTCTTGGAATGAGAAGCACAAGAATTTCCCTTTCTATGGAAATGAGAAGATACTGATTTTTCAAGCTTCTTTGAATGAAGTCCTGTTGCAAAAAAAAAAAAAAAAGATTCAGCTGTTACTTTCAGACTAGGGAGAGTTCTATCTGGGGAGTTCCCCACTGATGAACAATCCGAAGGAAGACACCTCTATCCAGTATCCATTTGTGAGGCTCTGCCTCGGATCTGCTCAAGTAATCTGTAGTTGAATTCAATTCAGAGGGGACGTATACAGCTTGAACATACAGACTGTGGTGAATTACAGTATCCCAAGGCATCACTGCTAGCTTGCAAAGATAAGACTTTGCTCCCTCGTTTACTGATACCTCACATAACTGAGTCCCAGAAATCCAAAGGTAATGAATCTGGAAGGGAAAGATCACAACCTGCATTTGTTTGATGTTTATGTTTTTATCTGCCTTGTTTGGCACTACAGCCTTAGAATGGACTTCCTGAAGTTTAAAGTTTGATGCCTTTTAAAGAGGCCCTTCAGGCAAGGTCTAAGGCATTTGTTGAGACCCTATAAAGCATGAAGAAGGAATAGGAAAGGGAACACCTTGACTAACTTTTAACTGGTTGATCTATCAAAACAGTTCTTTCTTCTCAAAAAGGCAAACAGGAGTTGAGAAAGGAGTCCGGGCGACAGTGCTGCACCCAGACTGATTTTAGGTCCTACAGAACTTTCTTTATATAGAGTTTGGAAAAAAGGATAATTTAGATTATCAACATCATGAACTTCAGGGCTCTCCCAAGTTCTCTTAAACAGGTCATCTGTAGACTTGTCAGGGACAGAAGGTGGGTTGCCAAGAATTGGATTTTTCCAGAGGAAGGACACCCATCATGCTGGAAATATACAGAAGACAACAAAGAAATATCAGACACTGGGTTCTAGAATGAATTTCTTGAAGTTTAAAGTGAATCCCGGTTGGAGAAAGATGTTGGTTATGAATAGTAAATCCAATGGAATCTTTTGAACTTTAGTAGCGCAAGTTAGGAAATCATCTAATTATGGAGAGATGGGGATACGCTGGAGCCCGCAGAAAGCTATGATAAGGGTAAAGTGCATTGAGAAAATTCCTGGTGCCAAAGACAGTAAAAAAGGCAAAGCAGTAAATTGAAAGTGATATCCCAATGCACAGAATCTTAAGTATTTTCTGGGGATTGGGTGAATAGACATATGCAGATATGCATCCTTCAGATCCAAAGTAACCTAAAAAAGCTTGGGGAAAAAATCAGACAAAAAAGATTTTGAAAGGTTAGCATCTTTAGTTTTGGAATTTTTGAAAGGTGCTCAGAATGGATACGACCAGCATTGGAATGCAGACAAAATGTTGTTGTCCAATGCCCCCAAGACAGGAGTGATAGCAGAGGGTTTTAGAATTTCCATACATAAGTCATAACATCCTTTCTGTGTTTCAAAAATGTGTTTGTTCTCCCAGTTAAAGTGCTCTATCTTTTTATGGACTGTATCATCAAAAACCATCTCCTTGTGAAATAACTCAATCTGAACAAAGTATCATAGCCTATGAGTGAATAGAAGTTGACTGCATCTATATTTTATTCAAGTAGAAAACAAAAAGGAGGAAATAACAGGGACATAAGGGATTTTAAAAGTCCATGTGAGAAGTTAAATCACTTCTGATGAGGATCCCTAGGAGTAGGAGTAACAGGAGGAGAAACATAATTATTTTTTTTCTGTCATTTTCTTTGGAGTGTACCAAGAAACAGTATGAGGTGGAACTGGTCCCTTGGACACACCACCATAAGTGTCCCTGGTATGTCTTCTCAGATGGCAATTTGATGAATCCTCCAACATCCTTCAGAGATCATCAGATCTGGTTAACTCTCCATGGCTTTATCAGTACAAACATGCTAATTCCTTGTGCCTTTTTGGCCTCTCATGGGATCCCCACAATAGGAACAGGTATGGCAGTCAAGCAGTCAGTGGAATGAGGATGCACTTCAATAAAGATGTCCGGCTCTAACTTACTGAAAGAAACAGGTAAATTTGAGTTTTCTTTCAACTTCTTACACTTTTTCCTATACTGACATGGGACATCCAAGGCAGATGTCACAGAGGCTATCCTAGCACATGCCAAGGATTGGGGATGTTGGTTTTCTAAAGACAATTTGAGGGAGAACAAATGACTAAAGACAGTTTTATGTACAAAAGACCGTGAAATTGTACCCTCTGAAGTTATGTTCTGGGCTTAGTCAAAAAAAAAGACACTTGGAATGTCTGTCCTTGTAAGACAGCAATCCCATTTACCTCTTTTTGATGATTTGAAATAATTTTTCTGAAGAATAAACAAAGGGAAATAGGATGGATCCCCAGTGGGGTACTTAGCTGCCCATAACTCCTGTAGCTGGAACAAGCCATACAGCTGACAGACCACAACGCAGACATCTTCCTTCATGGACTGGTGGCTAAAATGTTCTGAGGATTTTCACACTTATACATTCCTCAAATACCAGCAAGTACTTTTGTTCATAGGTCAGACAGATGGCATGAGAGGAAGGTGCCTAAGATTTTGGAGATTAGCTGGATACGTTCCATAAGTAATACTGCAACAGTGTTCTAATAATGAACATCAGCATTGAAACAGTTGGTGCAAAGGGCGTTTCCAAACACTTAACTTAGAGCAGTCATCTCCAAGACTCCATCAATGTCAAGGATCTTGGCGTTGAAAGAGTTAGACAACCAGTGGCTGGTACAGAGGTGAACACACCGACAGGTACCGAGCCAAAAGACTTGGGCCATGCTAGGGGCTCTGAAACCACTGGTGTCAAAACAAGGATGGAGAAGGTACTACAACAGGGAAATATGGGCCAACCAGATCGGCACAAGAGATGGAAGGGAAAGAGATGACACACACCTCAATCTCAGCTTTCAGAAAAGTCCTCACTGTTTGATCCCAGTCCAAGTCTGAAGCACCAAAGGAGGATGGGGAAAGAGGGGGTGAAGTCATGGAATGAGAAAGCTCTTTCTCAGAAGATTACTTATTTGAGCAATCAATCCTGAATGATGACTGTGATCAGTGGTGAAGTGCAGTACAGCAAGGTTAATTTTGGTGGATGCAGGGAGCATTTTTGTCTGGTCAGTTTTGGTGCCAAACTGTCACCAAAGTTTTTCAATTTATTTTTCTTGCCTTTTTGTTTTCTCTTTTTCTCTCCTTTTCTTTTCATTCTCCATCTGCCTTTCTCCTATCTCCTTTTAATTATTGTCTTGTTGCTGTATCAAGATTAACTTTTTTGTCCTCTCTGTAATGGAGCAATTCCCCAAACCCTTGCAGATAGCATGGCTGTGTCATTAAACTGGGCAGCCCAGGCACACCGCACACACATCATCGGTGCCCTGGGACAGAATCTAGTGGTCATACTAACCCCATTTCTTGAAGCTCTTTTCCACACTTAAAAATGTCAATAATACAAAAAGACAGCAAATACACTAAACCTGAACAACAGAAGAATAGGTTCTAAATAATACTTTCACCACTTTCTAAAATTCTGGAAAGATGTATCCACTTTCAACTTCTTAAACACCTTCTAAACAATAATCTCCTCTCATTGTCACAGCATGGATTCCGACCACATCATAGCACTACTACAGCTTTTCTAAGTTTCACTAATACTATAAATAAATTCAGAGACAATGGGCTTGTCTAAGTTTCACTAATACCATAAATAAATTCAGAGACGATGGCAAAATAGTGTCTTCAGTCGATTTGGACATATCTAAAACATTCAATACAGTTTTCCATCCTATGTTACTGTCCACTCTGAAAAATCTTAATATCAACCCTGATGTTGTTAACTGGTTTCAAAGTTATCTATCTAGCTAGCTGTGAAATGGAAGCAAGATCTATCCTCACGGCTTCCTGTTACACTTGAGTCACTCAGGGTTCAATCTTAGGGGCCCCTCCTCATCAGCATATTCATAAATTATCTTAATACTGCCTCCTCTCAAGCATCATTCATACAATACACAGATGATTCAATCCTCATATGTGCAGCATCCACAATAACTCAACATTTTACAGTCATACAAAAAGCCTTCTCTGATACTGAAAAGTGGCTAGCAAACTCACAATTCATTATCAGCCCTAATAAAACTAAACTTATGATCTTTCATCCATTTAAGCCTACTAACCTCCCAGCTAACTTTTACAACACTGCCAGTAATAATATCAGGATTTTTCCAGATTCCCAAACAAAACTATTAGGCATCATAATCGACAACAGACTAAAATATGACATACACATTTCTAACACAATCAAAAAGGTTCACAAGAAAATGGAAACAATATATAGAAACAGAAATTCTTAACAGACACTGCAAGAATAGCCATAGCTAGAACCCACTTTCTCTCCTCACTCGTATATACATCCCCCATACTAACCAACCTCAAAAAGTCAGAACTAGGTAAATTAGAATCATGTTATAATAAGATTGCCAAATTTGCAACAGATTCCACACATTCATTCCATCACTGTCAATGCCTAAAATTCTTTCTTGGTTGGAACTACCTCATATTATGAACTATAACCAGTTAATAATGGCTCCCAAAATAATACTAAATCGACAACATACCTTCCTTAAAAAACCTTCTACAACCCTACTCAAACATTCGTACTCTTCGATCATCTAACAAAGACTTACTCCAAGTAACCAAAGTATCCAATACAGCAGGCAACTCTCTTTATTCTAACTTTGTTGCTAAAAATTGGAATACCCTTCCACATAGTATTAGATCCATAAGCAATCTTAATCATTTCAAAATATCTCGCAAAAGATACTTATTTGAATCCTGGCTTTACACATGTAACGCTCCAGGATAATTATTAACTTAGCATTACTTATACAATTTGGCTGTACATACTAACTCTGTTAACATATCCCTTCTAACAACACTATTTCTCTATAAGTAGTTACATTCCTAGCTACAACTCCCGCCACGGAAATATTACTAACTATGCACTACTTTGCCTAAGTGGTTCTCCCTGCTTAATTTCCTAACTAATATTATGTTCCACATATATAAATTCAACCATATATTTGTCTATATTCAAGTGTTTAAAGTCTTGTTCTATTTGATACTATGTATATATTTTTGTTTTTATATTTGTGTCCTGTAAATGTGCTAGCACTCATTTTTTTGTCAATTTTGTTTATTATTTATTTATTTTATTTTACATTTGTTGACTGGGCTAGTCTAACTGGATATATGTCCATTTTCAGTAGAGGCCCGGGGAGATGCGCTCCGAGACATCAACAAAGACATACAACTACAATAACAATAACAAATAGGAAAAAAAAATATTTATACAACAGTAACATATGTAGTATAGCATACAGGTTAGCATAGGATATTCAATAAGGGCATGAATCATAACAATGCATTTCACAGGTACAATGCACTATACAGGTAAAGTCAATAGTAAAAAAGAAGTTAACTTTGTAGTGATATTGATAAAGTATTAACTTAAAAACCAGTATCCACAGAGCATAGAAGTAATGTAATATAGAGAGAGATGATAAAAAATAGTAATAGAAAGGTATAACAGTAAGTGAGAAGTAATGGATAGGGAAAGCCCAGTTTGAAAAGATAGATGACTAGTCAGGTTTGGTACAAGGGCATAGCCAGTGTGTTTTAAGGTAAAGTTTAAGTCTATTTTTGAAGAGTGGTAAAGAGGTGGGTGAGGAGAGGTCACTGGGAAGAACAGCATTAGAGAAGAGAGAATCCCCAGCTCTGTTGTTAGGTTTAGAGGTATGTACAAGAAGTTTGTCTGCTGATTTTAAGGACCTCAGATTTTTATAGGGGGTGATGAGGGTAGATAAAATTGGAGTACTGGAAGGGTTATAAAGAATGTTATAGGCAATGGTTAGTTGGTGGAATTTAATCAGGTTTTGTAGTTCCAGCCATCCTAGATGCTTTAAGTTTATGCAATGGTGGGTTCTATATGGGTTACCTGTGGCAAATCTGGCAATGTTATTGTATGACAATTCCAGTTTACTGAAGTTATTTCTTGGATAGATTGGTGAAAATGGGTGAGGCATAGAGGAGTGTAGAGATTAGATGAGTATGAGCTATTGTAGTTTTAGCTGTAGGGGAAAGGAAGGGTTTAATCCTATAGAGAGTGCCAAGTTTTTTGTTGACAACCTTTACAGCACTGTTGATATGGATGTCAAAGTTCAGATTATTGTCTATGGTGAATCCAAGTAATTTGGTGGTAGGATCAGGGGATATTATAGTACCATTGGTGTATGTCACAGAGAAATTAAGAGGAGATGACTTCTGAGTAGGATTGAAGAGGAGGAGTTTGTTTTTTTCGGGTTCAAAAGAAGACAGCACTGTGTGAACCATTTCTCAACTGTGTTAAATACCTTCTGAGTAAAAGAGTGAAGGTCTTGGATGGAAGCGGCTGAGCATATCAGTGTGGAGTCATCAGCATACTGTATGCATGTGGCTTGGGGGATGGCAAGATGAAGGTCCTTAATAAATATGGAGAAGAGGAGAGGTCCTAGTATTGACCCCTGAGGGACACCTAAGGTAAAGGGTAGGTGGGTGGATAGATTGTTATGCCATAATACTGCCTGCTGTCTTTTATCAAGGTAGGACTGGAACCATTTGATGGAAAGAGGGTCTAATGATAGAGATTGTAATATGTTTATGTGAATCTGGTGATTTACCACGTCAAATGTTTTAGAAAGGTCAATAAATAGAGCAGAAGAAAGATAATTATGGTTGCGGTTACTGTTGATGCAATCAGTAAAGGAAAGAAGGGCAGTGGTAGTGCTGTGTGATGGTCTGAAGCCATGATGACAGTTGGAAAGTAAGTTATTATCAGTTAAGTTAATCAATCAATTAATTAAAATTTATAATTTCTATTACTGGTGATAATTTGTATGTAAGCTTAGACTGAAGCTTTTCTCCCAGGGGCCGCCACTGAAAATGGGCACTGTCTCAGTCGGACCATCCCGGTAAAAAAATGTAAAATAAAAATAATGGTAAAAAAGCTGTAAAATAAGATACTAACAGTAAGTAAGCAAAAAGCTGCTAGAATAAGTTTAACAAAATTAGAAATAAATACCTTTAAAAGAAGGACCAAGAAGGTATGCTAGGCCCCACTGCCTGCATATCAGTGAAGCAGATAAGGAAGAGTTTGATGTTATTTATTTTTTTTACAACAAAAGTAAGTAAATACATAAATGTACTGAAAATGAGAAAAGGTAAACATTTAGTCAAAACATTGCACCAACTAATAATAATAATAATATATATATATATATGACGCACAGCTAACAGAGTGGCAAATCCGTCCACATTGGAAAGAGGAAAATGAGATCTGAGGGTAGAATGAGGACAGGAACATTATGGGAGTTGTTTGAAGGAGCCTGGAGCTAGGAATACTAATGAGATGGCTGCATTGGGTCAGATGAGTTGCACTATTCCAAACAATTGAATTAGAATGAAACAGAATACATAATTTGTGCATAAACTTTGTTTCAGACAAAAATAGTGTAACCACTCAAACTGAGATTACACCTATAAACAAGAGAATGAAAACATATCAGATTAGTCAAGCTAGTGATTTACAAGTAACAGTTCTCATCTGCTACCAGGAAATGTATGCCAATGAAGTATCCTGAGGTGACAAAGCAAGAAATGGAAAAAAAAAATCAGTTAAGTACTTACTAAACCATGGGTGTTAAACTCCTTTCAACATCGAGCTAGACACAGTTCATGGTGCCTGCCAGAGAGGCAAGTTTCATATGACAGACACCTTGGGATTCAGAAACATGCTCACTTTTATCGTGCTGAGGCAGTCACTTGCTTGCCTTCAAGGTATGTCATCACTGTGGGCTCATTAACAATAAATAAGGTGAAAATGCAGCATAGAAACGGCAGCTAAATATGAAACCCACTCATGGCCAGAGCCAGGCCTGCATTAAGAGAACTTCTTACATGTTCATAGATGAATACTGGGCTAACTGCCCTGAAAGACGATTTCAAGCCTGGCCAATAACTCAAGGTCAGAATCAAACCCTGTAACTTGTGTTTATGAGGTAAGTTATTTATTTATTGTTTACACAGCAAGACAGGAAAAAAGCCATTACCTATAAAGGACTCCCTGTACTTGTTAAATCCATTTTTGACAAGAACAGAGGGTGGAAATGGGTGTATAGGACAGATGAAAAGGTGAAAGGGAGCTGAGAGAAGTTCATAAGGGAATTAAATACGATGGGAGAGGGAAAGGAAGGATAATATTCTTTGTGGGCCAGTTGCCATTTCCTGTATGGCAAGAAATTATGGTGGAGAAGGGAGTAAGTGAAGCTGAAGGAATATTAAGTAGGTAGCAGGGGCAAATGCACAAAGATAAAACGCAAGACTGAAAGGGTGAATAGGGTTAACTGCCAAAAGATGTTCGGCATAGAAGGTTTTGACAGATAAATCACTCTAGGGTCTGATCAAGGGTTTAAAGAAATGTGTGGGTTTGAGGAACCTTATATAATTAATCAGACTACCTGTGGGCAGGTGGCTGACTGTCAAGCAAACTGTTGGCTGACAAGAAAGGTTGCCCCAATGCTGGCAAAACAAGAGGAACAACTCCAAGTTAAGCAAACTCCAACTGTAACATATCATAATATCTTTGCTGGGATTCAGGTATTTATTTTGCTATCACTGAAATAACTCTGTCATTCTGGCAATAGTATCAGGATAACTCTGGAGGAGGGGAATCTGAAGAAAAACTTTTCCTCAGAGTCAGACTGCCCATTCTGTGGAGTAGGAACTTCAGAAACACAGTCTAAAACCATTTAATTTCCCTCAGACTTTGAATCAGAATCTGAAAGAGAGGAAAGTATTTTTCATTTTAAATTCAGGAAAGACTCAGAATGGAAATAAACTTGTGGCGTCCTTATTGTCTATCCTATGTGATACAGGACAATAAAATGTCTTAATCTATATTTCCTTTTCCTAGGAAACCATCCAAAAAGGATCACCCTTACGAATTGTCTTTTTCCCAGGAATCAAGCTGTTCAGAGTGGCTTTGTGAAAGAACAATTTTCACTCCCACCTCTGGGGAATGTGCTTGGATCACCCATGGAGAAGTATATTCTCTAAGTTGTGGCCTTCACTCCCAGCGTAAAGTTGCTTGGATCGCTAATTTCAATGCATGACTGCTAGTCGTATTAGTTTTAGTCTCTTGCTCTTTCTTGTTTTCTCACAGCTTCAATTTGCTTTATGCTGCCTGTCTTGCCCACTGTTGAGATGAACTTAGCTGGTTGCTGTCCCAATGTATGTGTAGACTTGGGCAAGATGGTGTGGTAGATGTGGCTTTGGCAAATGTGAAAATAGCCTTGCCAATCTGACGGCCCTGGTCAAGCCATGTTACAAGACACTGCTCAGCTTAAACAGCAAGCATGAACCGGGGTCTACTGTAATAAAGCTTGCAGACACTTTAGAAAAGCAGCAGATAGGACTATCACAACAGTGCAAAACCATCAAACTACACGATTCTCAGATATCTTCACTGAAGGCATAATCCTATAAACTGCAGTTAAAACTGGAAGACTTGAGGGACAGAAGCAGGTACAACAATTTATGAATTACAGGCTTGCTAGAAGGTAATGAAGGAAGCTCTCCAATGGAGTTTATTAAGATGGAGCTAGCCAAAGTGTTGGAATTGTGATCTCCCCCCCCCCCATCCCAGTTACAGAACAGGCCCATAGAGTTCTTAGCAAAAAGTAAATTAGAGAGTCTCCCTAAGTACTTTATAGTGCATTTTTGGACTATAATGACAGGGAGCATTTGTTATAGAAAGGGAGAGATTTTTTTTTTTTTTTTTTTTACTGGGGGGGGGGGGGGACTGACTGCTAGCTATGCAGTTAGGTTGAATCCAGATTATAGTAATGCCCTGTTTACTAAGTGTATGGCAATGGTACCTATACTTCGGGGGCTGAAAAAGTTGGGCTGCACCTGTCAATTACGTTTTCCAGCTACCCTTGTGGTGACAGTAAAAGGTCAGCACACCTCCCTTGATAATTAGGATGCTACCATTGCTTTTGTGGACACTTTTATCTGCACAGCAGAAACCTCCATCACAGAGTAAGATTAGTGAAATGGAGGTGGCACAGACTGCCCGGGTAAGACGAGAGCAGGCAGAGGGAGCCCGCGGTCACTATGTAAGTCACCTGCTCAGGAGAGGCTGGTATACCATCTACCTTCAGGGCCACTGGGGCTCAAATCAAAGGGACAAACTGCATTCTAGGAACAGGCTTCCAGTCTTGCAATCACTTTTGGAAGAAGAGGGTCCTTCTTACCTCACACCTTATTCCTTACCAGAGGAATCAGACAATCTTAATCAATCCAACAAAGGAACCCGTCCAGGGCTGCACGACTGACAAACATGACTGTTTATGTTTACTTCTAAGATAATTTAAAGTGTTTTTTCATTTTACTATCCCCTTCCCTTGTTAGTTATCTGTTAATGTGCATTTTATTCTATATTTAAATAGAAGTGTTGTAGGCAGCTTGGCTATACCGGGAGAAAGGACTTGTCAATTTAACAACATATACCACAACTAGGAGAAAGATTCTTCTTGAAGCTGGTGACTGAACCTGTGCTACATGGGGTTGTAGGAAGGGATACTTCCTTTACACCTTGAATCCTTGCTTATCCTCTAAGATCTTGTTTTCAGTTGCAGATTGTCAGCTATGCTGTTAAATTATTTCCATTTAGTTTTTTTTGAGGGAGGCCTTGTGCTTCTCACTGACATTAAGTGCTACTGCAACAATCTTCAGGTTTGGCTGAGTCTAACATTGCTGCTTTCAGAATATGCTGCAATCACTGCCTGATGCCACACATGCTTTGTCTACTCCACATCAGAAAATTTTCATTTGGTCTTGGAATGTCAGGGGCATGTCTATCTGAACCAAGGTAAATGCGTGCCTTTCATTAGCTAGGAAGCATAATACAACTGTGGTTTTCTTTCAGGAAACTAAACTTAAGCAAAGCAGTGTGCAAAAGTTGTGAAAGAGATGGGGAGGATGGGAGGTAGCTAGTTCAACTAAAGAGGGTATTTGAATACTGATTCATACTTCTTTGCAATGGAGATAAGAGTCATTTAAGTATAAAGACAGGAGATGGTTAGTTTTGATGGTAGCTACATGCCAGGGGTAAATAATTCTTACTAAATTATTGGACCAAACAGTGATGACTTAATACCTTTTCAAACCTTTGTGTACTCAACAGCAATGCTGACAAGGACATAATTGTTTTAATTACTGGACGTAATTTCAATATGGTCATAGATCCATTAGTGGATGAATTGCCACTAGGCTGCAACAGACTACCAAAAAATGATGGCAGCAATGAACAGCTTTGTGTCAGACTTAGGGGTTAGAGTCATAGTCAGAGTCAGATTTTTAGTATGCTAATGAGCCAGGGGGCCTTTATAAGCCTAGCCAAGTTTTCGCAAAAGAATGAAGATGTCCTTACCCAAACAGAACACTGAGGGATAAGGCATTTATAAGCCACCTCTGTCCATAAGTGACATGGGTGCCAGGTCCAGTGTAAATTTCCTATTAACTGGTCTAGTTTGTGCTTAAAGTGGGTAATATACTAACTCAGCTTCACATGGATAGGAAGACTGTTCGACAGAAGGGGCAGTCTCTGTGACACACATCGGTCTCTCCAGCACATTCTGTTTAAGTCACAAACAAAATTCAGGTCCTTAGACCTTGGACTTCTGGTACTGTTTGACTTACGAATATGCAGGAGATTCATAAGTTTGGGGTATGTGGATGCCTTGTATGCCAGGTATAGATCACACCTCAATAATCAATAGGAGATTGAGGAAAGGAAAAGACTTTAAGGCATGGCACGCTGCATAAGGCAGGTTTGTTATGCCTTCTATTCTTTTTGTAAGGAACCTCTGAGTTTGCTCTAGTAAGCTGTATATGCCTGGTCATGTACATACTGAAGGAAGCATTATACTCTATGATTGGTCTGATAAGAGCAGAGTACAATGGGATAATGACCTCTTTGGTGGACCTAGATGCCATGTCCCTACTTATAAGCTGTGCAACATAAAAGGATTTCTTCATCACTGGGGCCACATGGTGGTCAAATGTAATATTGTCTACGTGCGTACACAGATCCCTGACAACTGAGTTGACTCTTAGGGGCATATTATAAACATGGGAATTAGCCAGGATAGTTGACTTCCCAAAGGGTACAATTATGAATTTCTTAGCATTGAGTTTCAGACAACAGCTTTAGTACCATTTGTTAATAAGAGATGGACCTTTTTGAAAAATGCTAGTCTGCCAACCTCAGCTTGCGATCATCTGCAAACTTAGTCAGCCATAAACCTTCAGTATTTGCTTCCTTTTCAGAAAAATGGATGCCAAAAAGGAGTGGGTCCAGTACCTAGCCCCGAGGGACTCCACTACTGAATGGCCTCTTGGTGCAGGTGGCCTCATCTGTTATGACCTTCTGGATTCTATCAGTCAGCGAGATGGCTATCCAGCAAGTGATAAAAGGGTTTATACCTAAAGAAATGAGGTTGTCTATAATGACTCAAGTGGGGTACTGTTTCAAAAACCTTGGTCAGGTCAAGGTAAGCTGTGTGCACAATCTTGCCTTCATCCAATGCTTTTGTGACCCTCTCAAAAAATCCCATCAGATTTAATAGTCATGACCATCCTTTAAAGGTGAACTTTGATGGGTCCAGTTTTTGCAGTTTACCTATGTTCGCATTTATTATGTCCATGATGACTCTTTCCATGGCCTTACATACGAGACTTGTCTTTCTTATGGGCCTGTAGTTGCCCAGATCAGTGGTTGATCCTTCTTTGTGCAGGGAATGACTCTAGCCATCTTCCATTCCTTCTGCACAAAACCTGACTGTATGCTCCAGTTGAAAAGTGATCCAAGTGGACTAAAAAGGTCATGTTTCATGCTATTTATTAAGCATTCTGGGATGTTACTGGGGTCCATCGATGCAGTGTTTTAGGCATTGGAAAGTGCATTGTTGATCTGTTCCCTAGTAATGGTTGGGGGGGGGATTGTGGTATGTAGTATTTTTTTGGACTATTGGGGTGGAGTGGGGGGATAAATTTGAGCTGAACCTGTCAGCCAAAAAGTTGGCAATGGCCTCTAGTTCAGCGTGGGTGATGCCATTTAGAATAAGTTCTGTGCATTGGTGAGGATTTCCTGTGATTACGGACATAGCTGTAGAAAGCTTTTTGGTTCTCCTTTGCCTGAGAAGCTATTTCTTTCTTCAATTTTAGCATCTGAAGTATTAATTAACCCTTTTAGCTGCCTGTTTAGATTGGTCAGGGAGCTTTTATTATTATGGCTTAGTTCCTCCTACACTGGCCAAGATATTTTTCTTTTGTTGTATAGCCGATTGATATTGTGACTCCACCATGGTAGCTTATCTTCTAAGCTTGCCTTACTTTTAATAAGAGTGTGCACAGCTCACTCTACACAGCTATCAATATGGCTGTACAGAGATTTTGTGAATAGCTCATTATATACTATGATGTTTATTGGGTTTGGCATTGCTTGGAATTTAGCCAAGGTGTCACATAGTAGACAGAGGCTGGCCTTGGAATAGTTCCTAAAGGTTTTTGGTTACACTGAATCCCCGGATTTAATTTTTATTTTAAGTAATACTGTCTTATGGTCAGATCTGATGAGTGAAGGCATTACATTGGGTGAGGAACATCAGCCTTCCATGTTTGTGAGTGCAAAGTCAAGGATGTTTGTACCCCTGGTATGAGACTGGACCAACTCTTCCAGCATGTTAATATTAACAAAGTTTTGGAACCGCTGGTGCATTAGAAGTGGTGTGGGATTCCCAATCTATAGAGGGGGAGTCGAGATACCTCATGAATATCATATTGTGTGTAAATTGAGATATTTCGTATGGGTTTCCTGGGACATGGAAGGGGACCTATAGGTTGCAAAGATATGGAACAAGACCCTGCTTATGGTGAGATGCACATGCATGAGTTCCACTGGGTCATACACTTTAACTAGTCTGGATGTGAGGTTGGTTTTAATATACACTGAGACTCCTCCACCTGTACTTCCCCTGTGCAGTAGCTGGTTTAAAGGTATGAAAGGCACTATAACCTTGCATTTCTAGGGTACTCCCAGCGACTTTAAACCCTGTCTCTGTTACTACACTTTACTACACAGATGTGTACACTCTCCATGGAAAGCAAGGCTTGCAGGGAGTGGAGTTTCTTGTTCTAGCACTGGGCAGCAGCACCTTCAGATATTCCTTTTTAGTTTCAGTTAAGTCAGGAGGTTTATCAGTTTAGTATTGCCTAAAAAGGCACTATAGGATGGAGAAGGTCTTTGCCAATATCCAAAAGACTGGAGGGCACAAGTGCAGACCATCCTTGGCAAAGTAGCATGGTCTGTCAACCATGTCCTCCTCTAGGTCATCAAATATTGTACCCCCTTGGACTGACACCAGAAGCTAAGCCAACTGTTAAAAAAATCAGTCATTTACTGCTGGTAATATATGGCATCATCTTTGGAGAAGGATGCTCAGTGCTAGGCTCATACCTGCCTGAGACACAGTCAGCGATCTCAATCGTGTCTCACTTCTTATAGTCAAGGGAGGTACATCTCAGGTCATTAACACTCACTTGGACTATGTCACAGTTACACTGGTACCTGTGGTTCATTGACCTGAGTGCCTGTGTGACCTGACAGATCCTAGCCAAAGAAAGGCAGCTAACTGTGACTCTCTCCTCACTCAGTATGGTGAGGGGGACATCAGTGTGCCTTGCTATAGAATCACCAATGACCAGGAAATTTGGCTGTGCTCTGGTTTGCCTTAAAGGTTTACCAGTAGAGGCACTGGATACAATGTTACTTTGTGTAGCTGTAGGTGGTGTTTTAGTGGAGTGTTTATGTGATGGCTAAGGACCCTTTTTTTGACTGTGCTGTGCAGAAGGTCTTAGTGTTTTAGGAAGGTTACTAGTAAGCGCCTCAGCATAAGTACTTTTATGTGTATGGTCTTTTTACCCTGTGCAGTAGGCGTGGCACAAGTGCCACTGTCAAACTCTATAGGATTAGTTTTGGTTGTATGAGAGAGTTTTGCCTCCAGCATTAAAGTGAATTTACACCTCTGACATCTCTTTTATTAAGAATAAGTGGATTGTCAGTATACATGAGGCAACTGATAAAATGCCTCAGAATACTAATTTCAACCAGGCTGGCCACAGACAGACTTGGAAAGTGCATATCCATGGTTAATGATATACTAGGTAGCGAGGGAAATTTAAATATTGAATAGGTCAGTAAGACAAGGAACTTGATGAGCAATGCTCAGCTATGTACAAACTAGATGCTCTAGAAGCTAAAAAAATCTGTCTATACAGCAAGGGTATTTTAAGGGAAACTTACACTGCAAGAGACTGGCATCTACATACATTACAAGGGAGACTTACACTGCAAAATATCGGTGACTATATAGATCACTGCTAAGCACTGCTGTACGAACAGCTGCAGTTCTACGTAAATACTGTAAAAAAGGAATATATGCACTTTGTTTCAACATAGAGCCACTCTTCGCAAGTAGCATGGTCACCAAAATGCTTCCAAAGGTAAAGCACCAGGGCCAGATGGTATTTGGGGCAGTATATAGGGTTTTCTTCAGGGTGTATTAGTCAGGAGTTATGGCAACTATCTTATATGGCTGAAATGATGGGATGCTGTTCCTCATCATGACAGCTAGCATCTATTGTTTTCCTTCCTAAGCAGGGACAAGACCTGATGTTACCACTGGGATACTGTCCAATTCTCTTGCCAACTGAAATTAAATTATACACTAAAATTCTGGCTTCAAGGTTAGAGAGGGTGATTCCTAAAGTCATTCATACTTCACAACAGGGATTTATTAAAAATAGGCAAGGGGGACTAGACCTACTTAGGCTATGGATGAATATAATGCACTTTAGAAAGGGCTCAGAAGAGCAGATGGTGGCTTTCTTCTTAGACATTAGGAAAGCGTCTGACTCATTAGAATGGGAGTTCGTTTGGGTAACTCTCCAAGTATATGGTATACAGGGTGCATTCTTAGACAGATGTAAATTGCTCTATACAGATCTGATGGCTCAGGCCCTTACAAATGGGATTGCTCCCCACACCCTTTTTCACTTCGGAGAGGCATCCACCAGGAATGCCTATCTTCTCTACTGTTATTTATACTGACAATTGAAACTGAGTGTTTATTTTAGACACCAACATAATCAAGCTAGTATCAGGGTGTAAATGGGGGAGCATATTCCTCTGTGTAGTTTATCAGTGATGCGGTTTTAAGGGCGAGGAATCCAGTGCATCATCTACCAGGACTGCTTCAAACACTGCAAACTTTTGCAAATGTGTCTGGTTTGACAATTAACCTTGAGAAATGTACTGTTCTTCCTTTAATAAGACTGCAGTGAGCCAAAAACAGCTCTCCATCTCATTTTCTGACTTAGGTGGTCTTGCAGCATACTTATATGGGTATTACTGTGATTAGAAATATAGGGAAGCTGCTGAATTTAAATTTAGTACCTTTTATTCAATCCTTGAAGGAAAACTTGGCAAAGTGGAAAACATTATTGCTGCCCTTTTTGACCAAGATTAAGGTTATCAAGTTGTTCTGTCTGTTAAAATATCTCCCCCTCAATCGTATATCTTTATTGGACAGTATATAATTTCCTGCCAGATTCAGAAATCTGTTATGATTTTTTATGGGTCAGGAAAGAGACCAAGAATTGTGAGATGATTACTAGCAAGTCCTATTGTGAATAGGGGGGTTGGGCCTTCCTGATAAGGGAAGATAAACTAGAGAAGCCACAATTCCTCACTCATTGCATGCTGGAGTGCTCCCATGCCCAATATGAGTCCCAGTAGAACCACAGACAGTAGCAGCACTCCCAAATCTGGTGAAAGCAGATGGGAGGAAAAAAGTATGGGACCCAGGAGGGAACGATTGGCAAAACTGGAGCCTACTACTGGGCAGGGGGGCATATAGCTACCCTTGGGATTGGATATGGAGCAACACTTCTTTTTAAAGAGAGAAATAAATGAATATACAGGAGGATGTGGATTGATAAGGGCATATTTTTGTCAAGATTTAGTAAATCCTAAATATTGATGTCCTTGTTGTATCAGGAGTAAGTAGGTAGATTGTATCCTGGGGTTGTTAGATTTTGGTAACATTTACAGCTTAGATCACTGTTTGAGAAAAATAAACTTCTTTCTCCAGAGCAAGTTTTGAAGTCAGGAATAGACTTGATATTTAAGCTAAGGCAGTACCAAAAAGGCTTACTGGCAGTGGTCTATACCCACTTATCAAGTCGTGCTAGGGGATGGGGGCAACAACTTAAATAAAATAGAAGAAAATGATAGATAAAAAAATTTCTGAGGTTCAGTGGGAATTGGTCTTAAAAAGGGTTAGTGAATTCTCTGTGTTGACCTTCACAGTTTATCTCATTACATCCAAGTGACAGCTCCAGGTGCATCTGCAGTTAACGCCTACTGGAAGCTCTAGGTGTCAAATATTGCTTATTTGTATTTGCATCAATAATTCCAAAGCCATGCTATGTGCAAGATTTTAAAGGATTTCATTTCATCTTAAAGACTACACAACGGCAAACGCAAATGCATTAATATTTGACCTCTGTCTAGTGCAGGTAAATTGATATTAACTGTTGTTTTTTATGATATTAATTTATATAGATATAATTTTCACATTTTTCTAAATATCTCAACAACCAAGTAACACATGCAAAACTCCTTAGCCTCATATGAATATCTCAGCTAGATGAATAAAATGCTGCTGACAGTATGTGTGTAACTTGAGTGGTTGCTGATATATTATAAGTTGTTTACAAAGTATTACAAACGTAATTGTTACTGAGTTTACTGCAACTTACAAAATTTTGTTTATGACCTAGAGCCTAAAGAATACTACCACTATAAAATAGTTTGTGCTGAAGAGTTTGCCATTTACACTTCTTTCATAATCCCTATAGTTCCAGAGATATGAACATTTGTTTGAAATGTGAGGACATAATTTGAGTCTGTCAAAAGGCTTAGGCTCTGCCCATTGGAAGTTACAGTGCAAACTTCCTGAGCTCCACTGGAGTGAATGAGATATTTATACATTATTATTTCAATGGCAGCACTCCCCATTGTGATTTTTAAAGGCAAGGAGTAAAGTACAGTTTTGTACCTACCATAACTGTAGATGTTCGAGTGTTCACACTGCTGCAGTCATCACACTTGGGTTATCCTGCCATCAGGCGGTCCCGCAGTCGGCCAGAGTTCCAAAGTCTTGGTCCGCCGTTGGTTGCTGTCGCTTCTTCCCTGACGTCAGTGCACCAGGGGTATATAAGAGGCATCCGATGCCATTTTCTTCAGTTTTTCTTGCCCCAGATGTAAGGTTCCCCCATTAGGTGGGCAATACATATTGCCAAAAATACAAAGAATACCTTCAGTTACAAGCAAATACACCACAAAGGCTGTATCAGATAGAAAGGTATAGAGAAGTTCAGCTAGTTCAGAGGGGATGGAGGGAGGGTAACCTGGACTGCAGCACTGTGAACACTCGAACATCTACATTTATGGTAGGTACAAAACTGTACTATGTTCATCATGTTACACTGCTGCAGTCATCACACTTGGGTTGAATCCCAAAGCTAAGGATGGGTTGTGGAGTTAAACAGGGTTTGGAGAAGCTAGTAGGCCCTGCAGAAATGCAGTGGCAAAGCCAGCCCTAGTCTTAGAGTATAGAGGTAAGTGGTAGTGTTTGGTGAAGGTGTGCACTGAATTCCAAGTTGCAGCTTCCAAAATATCTTTGGTTGGAACCCCCCTGAGAAAGGCTGTTGATGTAGCTGTAGCCCTGGTGGAGTGGGACCTAATGCTAGCAGGTACCGGTTTCCCATGATGTGTGTAGCAGAAACGTATACAATGTCCTATCCATTTTGAAATGGTCTGTTTTGAGATAGCTTTTCCTTGTGATCCTGCAGCATGGGATACAAAGAGCTGGTCAGATTTTCTGAAAGCCTTAGTCTTGTCCAAGTTGTAACGTAATTGCCTGTGAATATCTAAAGAGTGCAGGAGTCTTTCTCCTTTGTTCTGGGGATTTGGGAAAAAGGTGGGTAAATGAATGGTTTGGTTTAGGGCCACACTGGATACCACCTTTGGCATAAAGGAAGGGTTAGTTCATAGAGAGACTCTGTCTTGATGAAAAATGAGGAAAGGCTCTACTGCCATTAGGGCCTGAAGCTCTGAGACTCTTCTAGCTGAAGTTATTGCTAGTAGCAGGGCAGTCTTCCATGATAGAAACTTTAAATCAGCTGAGATAGCTGGTTCAAAGGGCAGCAGTGTAAGCTTTTCCAGAACAAAGTTGAGATCCCAAGTTGGTGTTGGTGCTCTCCTGGGTGGTCTTATGTTCTTAGCCCTTTTGAGGTACTGTCTTAGGAGTGGATGTGAAAATAAAGGAGGATCCATGTTGTAGTGAGCTGAAATCGCTGAGGCGTGGATCTTAATAGATGAAAAAGAAAGTCCTTTGTGCAACATCTCAGTTAAATATTGTAGAATCTGAGGAAGGTTTGGAACAAGGGGATTATGGCCTTTAGCCTGGTTCCAGGCACAAAATCTTTCCATTTGTCTGAATATGCTTTCCTGGTGCTGGGCCTCCTGGCTTCCAGAATGTCATCCATAACAGCTTTAGATAGAGGTGTTGGCTGGTTGTTTAGGTAATTTGCCATGCAGCCAGATTTAAAGTCTTGAGCTGGCTGTGTAGAATCGGATTGTTTTGCTGAGTGAGTAGGTGAGGAATTTGGGGTAAAATCCATGGTGGGCCGTGGGCCATGTTCCTGAGTATTGGATACCAGTGTTGGCGTGGCCAGTCTGGAGCAATGAGTATCATTTGTCGCCTCTCTAATCTGACTTTCAGTAGCACTTTTGCTAGAAGAGGCAGTGGAGGAAAGGCATACACCGTTAATGTTTTCCAACTGAATGAGAGGGCGTCCACTTTCCAAGCTAGTGGGTGGAATGTCCTTGTGCAAAATTTTCAAAGTTGGTAGTTTTGGGGGTTGGCAAACAGATCTATGTCTGGGCGTCCCCATTTTTGAGTTATCATTGCAAATACCTGTGGATCTAGTTTCCACTCGTGGGGATCCATGATGTTTCTTCTTAGGTAGTCTGCCAATGTGTTTTTCTTTACTGGCAGGAATTGTGCTTGTAGTTGAACTTGGTAAGTCAGTGCCGTGTTCCACAAGGTCATTGCTTGCCTGCATAGGGGGTAGGAGTGTGTGCCCCCTTGCTTGTTTATGTACCACATTACTGTGGTATTGTCCGTCTTTATTAGGAGTTAGGAGTTGTCCTGGATGTAAGAGGTTCTTGAAAGCTGTTAGGGCATTCTGTACAGCTAGCATTTCTTTTTGAGTGATATGCAGATGTATTTGATCTGTATCCCAATTGCCCTGAATGCACTGTCCTGCCATGTGTGCTCCCCAGGCATACTCCGATGCATCTGTTGTTATGGTTTGCCTGGCTGTGGGTAAGGTAAAAGGCTGACCCTTGTTGAGGTGACATGCCTGTGCCCACCATAGAAACTCCTGTTAAAGGCAGGGAATGAGTGGTATCATTGTTTCCAAGCTGTGGCTGTGCTGAGTCCATACACTTTTCAGGTACCATTGTAATTTCCTCACATGCAGTTTTGCAAATGGTATTAGGAGTATGCAAGATGCTATGAATCCCAAGGCCTGCGGAATTTTTCTTGCAGGGAGTTGGGTCTTTGTTGCCATCATTTTGAAGTATTGAGTCAGCTGTTGTTGCTTGTCTGGCGTGAGATAAGCCATCTGGGCCGTTGTATTCAAGCTGGCACCCAGGAATATTATGTTTTGTGAGGGCACTAGTTTTGATTTCTTTTCATTTACTGTGTACCCTAGGCAACTTAGAAGGTGTTTGACAAATGCCAGATGCTTTAAAAGAATGTCCTTGCTTTCTGATTGAATAAGGCAGTCATCCAGGTATGGGTATATTTTAATTCCTCTTTGTCTGCAGTATGGTGCCAGGCATTTTGTGAAGACCCTGGGCGCAGTAGATAAGCCAAAGAGCAGTGCAGAGAATTGATAATGTGTTGAACCTGCAATAAACTGGAGGTATCTTCTGCAATTTTGTCTGATAGGGACATGCAGGTATGCCTCCTTGAGGTCCAATGTTACTAGCCAAGCCTTCTTGCCCAGCATGGGAAGAAGCTGCTCTAGTGTTAGCATCTTGAATTTGGGTACTTGCAGATAAGTGTTTAGAATTGAAAGGTCCAGAATGGGTCTCCAGGCTTTGTCCTTTCTGGGGACTAGAAAGAGTCTTGAGTAAAATCCTTGTCCTTGCTCCTGTGTAGGTACCTGTTGAATGGCTCTCATGTCCATGAGAGCTGTAATTTGTTTTTGCGCCTCTGCCCATTGATTTGGTGGCAGGTTTGGCATTCCTTTTATCCTTGGCAAGGTGTGAAAGTGGAATCTGTATCCTTGTGAGACAATGTTTAGGACCCATTTGTCTTTTGTGATGATGTGCCAGTTGTCTGCAAAAAGTGCTAATTTTCCTCCCAAGGGAGCTGCCAAGAGAGATTTGCTTGGCAGTCTGAGGGTTAAATCATTGTGTTTGTCTTCTGTGAGCTTGGGGCCTGTCTTCTGCTCCTTTCTGGGTAGCGGCACCCCATTGGCGAGGTTTGTAAGGGCCTTGCGACTGACCTCTGCCTCTTGGGCATCTGTATTTGCCCCTCTGTGGTCTGTTAGAAGCTGGAAAGGACCAGTTTTTTGTTGGCCAATTTCTGCTGAAACAAGGGGGGGTTGAACCTGCAAAAAATCCTTGACAGTCTGCATAGATTTTGCCTTATCCTCCATTTTCTTTAAACTTCTTCTGCTTTTACACCAAATAAAACATCCTGCTGTAAAGGTGCATCCAATAACTTTGCTTTAACATGATCAGGCAGGGTTTGTTCTTTTAACCAAGCATGTCTACGTATGACAGACCCAGTCACTGCTGCTCTACAGGAAGCTTCCAATGAATCAAATCCACATTGTAAAGTATGTTTGCCCACCTGTTCAGCTGCACGCAACAAATCCTGCATTTCCTTGAAATCTGGCTGCTCTGAATGTGTGGTCATTTTTTGTTTTAATTGAGACATCAGGAATTGCTGAAATTTCAGCATGTGAAACTGGCAATTTAAGGCCCTCATAGCTAGAGTAGCTGAAGTGTATACTTTCTTTCCCCATCTATCTAGTGCTCTGCAATCCCTTTCAGAGGGTACAGGATTTTTAGCAATAGAGGCCTTAACCCCTTTGGGACCCTGGGAAATGGTTTCTGGATCAGCAACAGGGCTTTTATATAGGAATTTGTGTGAGTCAGGGACTCTGTAGTATCTGTCTGGTTTGGCTGGAGCAGGAGGTAGAGAGTCTGGGTTAAGGCTAGATTCTAAGTAAACATCATCCGCAATGTCCAACACGGGTGGTATAGCAAGTGGTCTGTGCTGGGGTAGTAAAAGGAACTCTCTGAGCCTTTTCTTAGAATCAGAGTAATCCTGACCTTCCCAGTGGAAATGTTCCCTCATGGTATGTAAAGTTTCCCCAAAGGAGTAGTCTTCTGGGGGAGATGCTGAGGGAATAGACTCTTCAGCATCAGAATCTTCATAAGGGGAAAAGAGTATTCCTGTTCCTCTGAAGTATCTGAGGAAATAGATACCTGGTCAGAGGAAGTATAATCCTCCTCTTGTCTTGGCCTTTTATCAGGAGGGGGATGGGAACCCCTGATTATGGTAATTAAATCTTCGGCCATCTTAAGCATCTGTTTCTTAGGCATGGGGCCTTGTACCGGAGACTGATGTATAGTCTTTTTTGTTTTTAAAGGAGTTTCTAGCTTAGCATAAGATTTAATGGTGAGTGTAGTCGGCCTGAAGACACCTTCTGCTACTGAAGGCATTTCTACGGCACCGGAATCCCCTTCTGCTGTGGAGTTGGTAGGGCCTAAAGAAGAAGGCTGCAGTGGCCTAGTACTCTCCGCTTGGGAATCAGAAGACGTCTGGGGTTCTAAATCAGCGGTCATCAGGGGCTGCGTAGGCACCTCACTGAAAACCGGAGAACTGGCGACAGGCCCAGCAGAGGCCTCGGAGTCTGGTTTAGGTCTAGGCTGCCTGTCCTTATCCTTGCGTTTTTTATGGATGCCGGTCACCGGTTGCTCCAACGGCATGGTATAATTAAATTTCCTACCAAAGTAATGTCGGGCGAAATAAAACCGACGTTTAATAGTTCGTTTATTAAACCTAGCACAAAACCGACAACCTGTGACGTCGTGGTCTGGGCCTAGGCAAGGAATACAATAAGAATGAAAGTCCTTATGAGGTATTTGCTTCCCACAAGAAATGCAATTGTTAACTTTTTCTGACATCGGAATGAGGCAAGAAAGGGCTTAATCTTGGGTCCTTAGGACTTGCCTTCCAGGTTAGGCAGCTCTGTTTATTGCATGTTAAGGTTGAAAAACTCAAAGGTTCCCTTAACAGGATTACAGTGGACACGGCTTAGAATTTTATTCTCTAAGGCTGTGGCTGTAGTTTTTAGAGAGTGGCATAATGGCCTAACAGGTTTTATCACTCAGCTCTGAATACATGAAGAGAAAGCGTGGGCAAGTTTTAAAAACTATACTGTGTGGCAAACAGTAAAAGAATACTGGTCACTTTTTATGTTCTGTGTTACCAGGTCAGGATACTTTTATATACGTTTCTCTTTTTCTCTTCATGTGGGAAACCTAGCAAGTTCTTATACTCTAACATGTTTAGGATACTCTTTTTATATACAAGAATATTATTTCTTTGTCACTGACATACTTCGACAGTAGATCTCAAGAGACATTTTTGGAATTATTTACTTCTGTTATTTTATCTTGTTGTTGAGTTGGATGTTTTCGTTTTACTGTGCTGTCTATTAGCTTGGCTTGTTTATAGATTTTAAGGTGCTGATTACAACAAAATTTGTATGGCTCAAAAGTCCATTCCCTCCTCTGATCCTAACCAGAGTGGTTCTTCCTTGCCTGAAGAGAACAGAAGAATAGCAATAAGAGGATATACATGACTCTCGGGCCTTAGCTGCTTCAAGGAACCAAGAGAAAGCAAGAGGTGGTGTTATGTACCGAAACAGTCACTCTTTGGTGGATGAGCCGAAGAGGAAGCTGGGGGTTCAAGATCAAAGACTCCAGGACAACTTTTTCTTTCTTGTGGAATAGAGAAGGAAGAACCAAAGAGCAAAGAGCCTGGTTCATACCTCTAATAAAAAGAAGTGCCTGACAAGTTGGTCTTCCTGACTAAAAATTTTAGTTTTGAGGTAAAAATATTCAGCAGCAACCACCAATATTTAGTTACATCTCCTAGCAATACATTCTAACAGAAACGTTTTACTTTTCATCACAAAAATGGTAAAATGTAAGTTACTTCCCAATGGGGAACTTATCTGCCCACCTTTACAGAAGACCTTGCTGACCATTAATTTATTTGAAGCGTGCAGGGACAGTGCACTTCAAAGGCAAGACATTTCACCCTAACATTGACTTTATACTGCTCTCCTTGAGCTGTTCAGCAATTAGGGAACATTGAAGGTGCCCAACAGCTTTGAAAGCTGGCCATTTTTCCGATCTTTGTCAGGTTATGACCCATTCAACCTAGGCTGCTGCAACAGTGATCCAAGTGTGAACAATTTGCCTATCATTTAAAGGATAACTTGTACAATTCCATGGCATGAAAGGAAACAGAAAATGGATGAAATGACTCTGGCACAACTGTTAGACAAGGGATGGTTTTCTCAGTCTGTAAAATCCTCCCACTGTTTACTTTTTGCATTAAATATGCAGAAATAAATATGAGACTGCATTAAGCAGTATTATGTGAAAACAGGGCTGCTCTGAAGAAATATAGTAGCATATGAGCACAGCAGAGCAGCTCCTAAGTAATAGAACAATACCTAAAAATGGTCAATAAGAAAGGTCTCATCAGATACTTTGGAAACTAATGTAAACTCAAGGTCTGAATCTGAGATTCTGATCTGCTCGGTCATGCCTGGGCCCAAACTAATGTTAGAGCTACACAGAATTGGACTGACTATGTCTGAGATTGGGACAGAGAAAACACTTGGTCCACAGTCCACCTTCAAGATTAACACTGGAACCTTAGACACTGGTGGAGAGCAATGCAATCAGCTTAGAAGACCTTGCAGTAGATCCCTAAACAAGGGACTAGCAAGGTAATCTGTTTAAAACCCCTAAGTCAAGCCCGTAAACAACATTCTAGCATGAACAAGAAGCTCCAGATAGACTCTAAAACCCTGTACTGAAGGTGAATGTTCTATGTAATCTGGAAAAAATGAAAATACAGTTGCATATAGGCTCAACAGAACACACCAGCATCTCTCCTTAACATTACTAGTTATAGTGTCTAGGAACATTTTAACAGACAGAAAGAAAAAGCCTCAAATGAAACCACATCTTGTTTCATAAACAATGTTACTCAACTGGAGTACTTTATCATAAGATAAATATTCTGAACGACTCCACAACTAACTCTAAACACAATACTGTATCATGAGAAAATCACACGGGAAAAATAGGTAACTGAAAGGTATTTGTACACCTTTGCTAAGCTGCAGCAAAAAGGAGAAAACAATGGGAAGCACAAAAGGTGACATCAGATTTCAAAAAACTCTCAAATCTAAAATAACTGCAAATTAAAATGCTAATCATTTAGGTGTTAAAAGTATCATGGGCAGCAATACAAGGGCAAAGTTGACACCAGATCCCAGTAGTCTCAAGTCTAAAATGACTGCAAATTAAAATCCCAAACATTTAGGTGTCAAGACTATCACGGGAAGCAGTACATGAGCAGACAAGAAAATACCTCTTTCCAATCTTGAATCCTCAAAGGAAAGCACACCTCTCAACTGTCCAGATTTTCACAGAATGTCCAAATTTTTGCCTCATATTTTTGGTCTGTTCCTTATAAAATTTGTGATTTTCTGGCAAATCAATGAGAACTGAAGTCATTAAATAATGATATATGTTTGAGTTTTAGACTTCATATTCTTCAGGAGGAAGGAGTAGTCACAGGGGCACTGAAAGGAGAGAAACCCAGGGTTAAAACCAAAACCTCTCCAAAACATCCATCAAGTGTCAATAGCATTGCTGGGGATCAACAGCTCTAAATCCAGGATTCTGAAATTAATTTAAAACAAGGAAGCAGGGGATGGAACCAAAAGCACATGCATCAGGAGGCCCAGTCAGGAGTAACCACTAGTAGAAAGGGACAGTAGCCAAGAATAGGAGATCTGCGATGAGCAAAGAATCTCTGCAGTACCTCAGACTGAATGGCTGCAGCAAAAAATTAGAGGAAGTGGAAGCTGAATTAGCCTTGAGGAACATCAAGTTAGCAGCACAGCAGAGGCCACAACTTACCCCAAAGAACATAGAATGCTGGGTGAACTGTAGCTGCCAAGGTTTACTTCCATGGAAATCTGTGAACCCTGAGAGGATGTCAGGGTAGGGAACGTAAAGATCAAAGCCCTTAAGAGATATCAGTTGACCCCACTGACACAAAGACTAGTAATGAGGGAACTGTCAGTCCCAAGGAGACCTCAAGGATAAAAGCAGCAGAGATTTTCTGTGCTGAGGTCGAACCTGTAGACTCAGGATCAGTTGAGGTGAGGTTGAAGAGAATGGTATTGATTATTATTGATGTTAAGGTTAGACACTGTGGAGGTTTCAGGGGTTGAATGAAGTCAAGTTGGAAGCCAACAGTAGGGAAGTCAACCTTAGTAAAAGAAGTATCAGTCCTGAAAGGACCTGTTGAACCCCGAGAGAAAATTTCATTTACTTTATTTATTTGCATTTGGTTATGGAAAGGTCTGTCTGGGTCTGGCAATACCCTTTTTTAACTGTTGCCTGGACAGAAAAGTTCCAACAATACTTAGAGAGAGAAAAAACATTAAACAGAGATTACAGCAAACATTTTGTGTGTAGTAATAATATTTGAAGCATAGTGATTACAGATTCAGCATATACGTGGTTAATATACATATGTAAAATAGTTACAGTACTGCAAATATCAGCTGAAGCTAAAACAGATACAGTGTGAATAGGGTGGCAATACAGTAACATAAGGAACTAATCTGAAAACAATTTTATAGAAGGAGTTGAAAGCAATATTCTCAAAATAAATATTAAAAGGAAAAGGGTTATTTCTTCCAATAGAACAAGGTGGATTAGGATTACCCGATTTGAAGGGTTAAGGCTCCTATACATAGCACAGGCAAAAACCTATAATAAAAGGTGTAAAGGGATGATGATGAAACAGGGGATCTCAGGAAAGACTGTGATTTTGGATGCAGATCTTTAAGGATAATAATAATGATACAGAATATTATATTCATAAAGTAGCAGAAACTATTCTAGGAACTAAGCCAACAGCGGAATGGAGAAAGGAGACTTGGTCGACAGGGATACATACAATAGGCGGGGGGGGGGGTGGAATGTTTTGGAGAAAACTGGCAAAGGAACCAAGGTATTTGGAGCAAATAACTAGATAGGAAAAGGCAATATAATGGGAAGATGCCAATAGTTTATTTGGACTGCAGGTTAGAGATTGCCTTCCCTATCAAGGAATGATAGAATATAGGCAAAGACTGATAGAATATAGGCAAAGAGAAAGCAATATGGGGATCCTAAATAAAAGACCAGCAATGGTAGAGTTTTTTTGTAGAATCTAGAATAGAAACTGTAGTTAAAAAAAGGAACAATGAATACAACATAAAATATTGCATGATAACTATAAGAATCAATCAGAGGAGGTTAGAAAAGATTGGGAAGACAGCATGGATAAGCAATTCACAACGAAGCAATGGGGGGATATGCAAAAAAAAATCTAGATGATTTAGGATTTTTGCTTGGAAATGTTTACACTGATATTTTTATGCCCCAAGTACAAACCGAAGAATTATTCCTCAGGTAGACAGCAATTTTTTGAGGTGTGATGGGGAAGAAAGAGGTAATTAGGAACATATTTCCTCGGAGTGTAATGTGTTGGCAGACTTTATAGATTCCCTGCAGACTACTCTGTTGGAGATACTGGGTGAGCAAATTTGTGTAACTAGAGAAATGATTCTTCTGAGCTATGATACAGAATCAGAATTGTCTATACATAATAAGGCTTTGCTATGTCTAATTATGGTGGCTGCCAAAAAACAGTTACTAGAAAATGGAAATCAAAGTTTAAACCAACTCTGCTAGAAGTATTAAATACAGTAACAGAAATAAAAAAATGGAATTGGGATCTTTAAGAAACGGTAGGCGCAAATTACATAGGAAAAAATAGGAATTGTGGGAACAATGTTTGATTGACAATGATGTATAATGTTTGCAATTAGGATCATGTCATATAAAACGCTTGCAGCTGGGATTACATAAATATGGTTTGTTTTCATTTATATAAATGTATGATTGCCTATGTCATAAGTGATATCTTAATAAAGATCTTTCTTGTTAAAAAAAAAAAGGATTGCCAAAGCCATAAGGAGACAAGAAAAAAAATTTGTGATTGGGGTCATAATATAAGAAGGCATAAATCCTGAGGAAGAAGTCAAACTTGAAACAGAACCAGTGCCAAGTTTAAAGGATCCAACTGCCATGGCAATCAAAATAGGGCTGGTGAGAGGACCAGCAGCAAACCACGAGTTGAAAAGCAATCATAGGGGGAAAAAATACAGACTCAGCATTGATCCTTGTTTCAAGCATGCCACCAAAACAAAAAGCTTCAAACTCAGAAAGAACAGGCACTGGGATAAATTACCTCTAACATTAAGGCAGAATACGGCTGGTGAGGGGACTGAGGTAACAAGGAGTGGCAGTAAATACCTGACAACATCTCCCAACAAGTTGGAGTTAAAGTATAGCAAGCCAAGCAATAGCAAAATATAAGAGAGAAATAAATGCCATGTCCCAGACACACAACAAGTTTCTAAGCACAAGTGTTGCATCAGAAAAAGACAGGGAATAACAAACCTACATTAATTGTTTTAGGCCAGAGTAACAGTTACCTCTGCAAAAATTAACAAACATATACAGCTCAGAAATATCATGCAGCATAAATTCACTGTGGATACAGAATGAATTAAAAATCTGGCACAGTCAGTATGAGAAATTAAAATTAAAAGTCTTAGCACAAAGTTAATTATTACTGGACTTCCAGGAAAGAGACTAGTTAACATATCCAGTTACACACAGGACTGCTTAGTTAGCAATCTGTCCAAGAACAAAAATAAGCTTTAGAATAAAGGCATTCTGACTGGAAAATATCACATTTCAGATAACTATCAGAAAAAAAAAAACATTAGCTCTCAGTGCTTTAAGAGAAAAAAAATGCAAACATTTCTATCAGCAGCATAGAAAAATCTATAGTAACTGATAAGGCAACTCTAAGAGAGAAAATGCAACAGCAGAGACCTTAAATAACTATCCAGTAAACTTTTATTTCCAAAGTAACTAATTACACAGTAAAACCTGTAACACTGAAGGTTTTAGGGACAAAAAAATCTGATAAGGCAACGGAAAAACATAATTCAAAATGCCCCCAAAAGAAGCAGGGGAATGGATGATGACTACACAAATAGCTGCTGTAAACAGGAGAATGGTTTTGAAATGAAAAAGAACAGACTGATCTTGACACTCAGTAGATACAAGAAACACACTCAGGGTCAATACATAAATGAAAACACCCACTAGAAAACAAAAATAACCAGTCAGCTTGGGCTATTTTCAGCACTGCTGACTCCCTGCATGACTGAAAAGGTCAGCAGTCAGACCCACAGGCACTAAGCACTGTGAAGGGGAGGAGCTGGGATGACTAAAAGTTTTATGAGATGGGCTGATTAACTATCTGAGCATCTTAGTCCTACTGATGAGGGATATGAAACTATCAGTGTCAGAACCACATGGATGTGTGCCATACCTCTCAACCTCTTAGAGCAGGAAATTTGGACAAAACCTGACAAAATGCAGGGACCAAAGTCCAAAAATAGGGACAGATTTTAAATATTGCTCTGGTAAACTTGTAAAGTTGCTAAAATAACAGACATGGTGTTAACATACATTTTCTGAGGGATATGAAGTCTGAAACTCAAATGTATGTCATCATTTGGTTGACTTCAATCCTCAGATCATCCCAGTGATTTGCCAGAAAACCATACATGTTATAAGGAACAGACCAAAAATATGAGGCAAAAATCTGGATATTCTGTGAAAATCTGGACTGTTGAGAGGTATGATGTGTACACAGGTGCCCATAGATTGCATGGGTACCTCCCTCTATGAGAACTAGCTGTGTCAGGGTACAACACTGTGAATGTGAAGAGCCATCATAATGGTACAGCTGAACAAGGGTCCCTTAGCCTTTGCTGAGATAATACAGGTATTTTAGGGTGTGCACAATTACCTACAGCAGCGTCTGCCCTGTATTTGTGACATTTTTGAACAGATCATTAGCCTTCTGGTTTGTGAAAGGTTCTCTTGTGCTCCCATGGTGCATGCCAGATGTACTTCATGGAGCTGTCCCATCTCTGCCTCTCCTGAAAGTGGCCAGTGTGCACATTAAAAGCAAAGGTCATCATCACAAAGCTGCACCATTCCCAAAGTGACACTGAGTACAGAGGTGCATATGGGCAGGTGACGGTGGCCCTGAGCCTGTAGTTCTTGTGCTAGTGCCATGTTGATCACAGTCATGCAGCACATCCACCTCTTGCCAAGGCCATGTTGCTACCCATGACACCCTGAAAGAGGCAGCTCTTATGGGCACAGGTGCTCACAGATGTCCACACATCTTCCATGTATACCATGGACCTGTCTGCCAGATCAAGTGGCAGTGCTGCAACCACTGCTGAGTCTGTGACAACACACACAAAAC
This sequence comes from Protopterus annectens, assembly GCF_019279795.1. NCBI lineage: Eukaryota > Metazoa > Chordata > Ceratodontiformes > Protopteridae > Protopterus > Protopterus annectens. The sequence continues at coordinate 908,142,407 of NC_056745.1, forward strand.
CAGTGACAGTGGCTTCTCTCATTTTGCTGTAATCTTCTTCAATCCCACCTGTGACACACAGTGCACTCTGTTATTTTCAGTTTGTGCAACACACTCTCATTTCCTTGTGGAAGACATTGCACACTAATATTCCCTCCTCCAACTGTACAGATGATAACCATGCCTTACCCTTTGTAGTTTGGTACCTGGATTGCTTGTTTGATGGACAGTGTGGCCAATTATATGCTTGGATTTTGCATGTATCACATATTACTGTAGTGTATATGCTTTACTGTGGGTCAGCCTCTGCCTCTTTACCAGTGCCACTGCATATTGTGGTCATCTCTGCTTGGTATGTTTCTCTCCTGCTCCTGGACCCACCACCAATTCTTGCCCTCTGCTCCCTGTTGTTCTGGGAAATGTTCCTTCTCCATATGGCCTCTCTGCTGCAACTGTTTCCTCAATATCAGGTTGTGTAACATTGCACACATTGAGAATATCTTAGCAAAAGTGCTAGGATCATACTGCATCCAGGATTCCAGGAAGTGAAAGTGTACCTTCAGCAATCCAAACACTTGCACTACTATGACTCATTTTTGTGATGGGGCATAGCTGTACCCATTGCCTATAACAATCTGGGAAATTTAGGATAGCTGTCATCAACCAAGGCTCCAGGGCATGTTTGGCAGTGACAAAAAGATTCCCTGGAGAAAAGTACACCTCAAACTGTTGATAAAGGTCACATGTGAGCCATACATGGGAGACATGGTAAATGACTGGGTGGCCTGCAGACCCATTGTAGGTGATACCCTATCAAAACATATCACATGGCAGCTGATGAAGCTGTTAACATACCTTCTTCCTACCACCCCAGGAGTGGCCTTCACTTCAATGTTCATGCAGTTAATGGCCCACCAGAACCTCATGCACATGGACTATATTATTGAAACTCTGAAAGGTGTTGGCCCTCTCCTCTCTGGTACAAGGAAACCAAACATGCTCTCCCACAATCTGCAACATGGCATTGAAAAATTATGGCCTATATTGATGCAGAATTCTCAAAGGCGATACATGGGACACCCCAGTGTGTCCCTTAATGATCACTGAAAGGTCCCTATAGCCAGTATACTTAACGTCACGCATCCCTTACTATCCACGGAGATAGATAATCCACAACTCCCACAGGTTTCCAGATAAGGCAAGCACATGTCTAGCATTCCTGGATGGCGTTTCTATCCATATGGTAACAGACTACAAAGCTGGTGTTGTAAACACCATGAAATGTTAAGTGTGGCAACAACAGCCTTTTGCACATACAAGGGACAATAACATCTTTAGATCTGGATGACATTACATTGATGTCAAGCTGATCAAAGTAGAAGGATTTCCTAGCAACCATTGCTAAATGGTGTTTAATCAAAAGGGATTTATCAGCCCAGGTTCCAAGGTCTCTGCTCACACTTCATTCTGAAGTGGAATACTGTCAATGCTATATGCTGCAAGGCTGGTCTAGCTGCCAAATGTGACTATGTTACATTTTTTTAGTATTTAATTTAAGCACATTTTCAATACACCAGTCATTTACAAGTATAAGTTCCTGCTGGAGGGCTTCTGTGACAGAAGAGAATTTAAAAATGCCTCCCAGTTTGCAGTCCTTCACAAATCTGATTAGCCTTAGGTCTTGGTTTTTAGTTTGTAGGTCAGACAAGTAAATACTAAACAAAGCTGTCCCAGCACTGAGGACTGTGGGGCTCCATTGGTCATCTTCATGTTTCTCTGATGCTGCCTCTGCTACCAGCACAGTGTGGGTTCTGTCTTTTAGCCAATTTGTTACCCCCATCTTCCCACATGGGGTCAATTTGTACTGCATTTAGTTATCAAGCATGCAGCATGTGGGAGGGGGTGAGGGATGGTATCAAATGCCTTGGCCAAATCAAAGGAGGCTGTCTGTGCAGTGTGATCTCTGACAACGGCTTGTGTTACCATTTTAAAGATGTTTACAGGTTCATTTAGATGGGATATACCACATATAAAACCAAACTGTTGCAGATCTAACCTGACAAGATTTTTAATGTCAACATTAATCAAGCTTATTATAATATATTCCATGGCCTTCCAAACAAAATTCATCAAGTTCTAAATCTCTAAAACTATCTATTAAACCTTATGGCATTACACACAGTCAAAGACAGTGCTGTTCTGTTCTTCTTAGTACTGCTTTGATGGAGGACCTCAGTTGCTTCAAAAAGCTAACTGTCATGGGAGGAGGACCTGGCTCAAAAAACGTGCCATTCTACTGCACATGTGTAGAAAGAAGACTGGCAATTCTCAGACTTTCATGTGTGAAGGGGAAATTATTACATTTATATGCTTATTTATTAATTTATACAAGTTGTTAACAAGGGTAGAACACTGATCCCACTGGATCACCTTCAGACTCAGCCAAGAGGAAAAAGCAAAAATAATTTATACGGTAAAAGGCCACACCAAAAACAAAGGTATAGTTAATATACAATAGATAAATTACTATAGCAAATCTTATGTGCTTCCTCTTAACAAAGAATGCAACGACACTGTATTAGGGGGAACATTCAGATGTTTTTTTTTAAGAGTTTTTATCTTCCCAACATGATGTAGTATGTGTCACAGAGAAAGTCACACATCACTGTTTGAAGTTTCTGAAGTGTATTAGTAAAATATGAGCTAAATGCCTTACTATAAAGGCAGCTTTAGGGAAAAAAAATTTTTCAGTGCATGAATCCTACCACTCATTTATTTTATATTCCCAAGAAGGTGAGGTATTAATGCAAATTAGTTTATTTTCATAAAATAATTCACAGATACAAAATCTTAAAAAAAGATCTTAAAAACATCTGAGTGTTCCCCTAATACAACGGCACTGCAGACCTTTTTAAGAAGAAACACATGAAATTTGCTCATATTCAGGTTTGTTTCAAACATGAAGCAAAATGCTGAATACTTGTTATATCAGGTATGAGGTGTAATTCTGGGTTGAAAACCTAGAACACAGAGTCATCTGTGAATCAAGAAGTTCTATATGTCTCTGTATGAGGGATGGGAATTTTACAGTCTATAATGTGATCTTATGTTTGAGGATAATGTGTTACCACTATAATAAATAACAAGTGACAGTAATCAGCCTTTGTAAGGTCTGAAAACTGAGACCATTAGTAGCAACACTAGCCATAAGGTAAATACATAAAAGTTTACATTTGCTAATGAATGTATCAGAGATGTTAAACTTTTTTGATTACCTTGCATAAAAAGATCTAGGTAACAGACTCAAATGTCTTTTGGAACTCCAATAAAGTGGTGTTTATCAGAAAAGCCAGTTTTGATAAAATTTGCTGAATAGTCTGTTTCTATTTAAGTATAGTACACTTATTAAAACCTTGCTACATCAGTGTTGTGCCGGTGTATAATACTTTTGCCATATATCTTCATTTCGATAGGAAGGAGACAGACTTGTCTACAACTCCTTGACTGCCCTGAATTTTTCCCTGGTTTTGAAAAGATTGGTCAAATGGGATAGCACAGGGAACTGTCTGTACTGCTTAAGTTTCTTATATAACTGAAACAGTAGCAAGTCTTGTCTACGAGCTTTAGCTGCTACAACAGAATCAAATGCAACCTGTGTTTCTTGCATGCTGATATGTTTAAAAGTGATCAGATCCATATTAGACATCTGTAGCAAACACAGGCTATTAAAAAAACAATCAATAGCATTTATCAAAGAGATGATTGGCCTTTAATTGGCATACATCTGGTATTCTTGAAACATAATATAATCATTACATTGTAATAGACTATTTTACCTTCGCTATTATTCAGTTTAAGACATGTCATATTAGTCCTTTGCTTACTTATAGGTATTTGTTTACTGGGACAGTCTGACTGAGATGTGGCCTTTTTCAGCCAAGGCCCATGGAGAAAAGTTTCATGATACTGAATCATGGCCAACATCAGCATTCCTTCATCATTTAGTCATTTCATTCATCCATTATTCACATATCCTTGATATCAATTTTATTATTTACAAACAGTTTTAATTAACATAACAGTTACATGGGTAGTACATGGATAATTTTTAAGATAAAGAACTAGAGCAACCCAAAGAAAGGATGGAGGAAAATTGGCACAAGGAAGATAAAGGAGATGAAATGAGATGATAGAGGAGGGTATCTTTTAGATAAATTTAAGTTATGTACTTACCATAACTATGCATCTATGTTGTTCATTTTCATTCTTTCTCAACTAATGGGTTTGGATCTTATCCTCAGATCTGACTCAGCCACTTTTCTCACAGTCTAGGATCCAACTCTCAAGCTCCTGCCTTTACCCATAATGCCCCCAAATACTGCTTGACCTCAGATCGAGTTTGCTGTTTCTAAACAATGTTTGATAGAAAAAGATGTGATATAACAGCAACGAACACTGGCTCAAACAGGAGCAATGGTTCCTAACTAACTCTGCCAGGTCAATCCTAAAGTCAAGGAAGGGGAAAGGTGGGAGGGGAATTAAGGAAGAATGAAAATGAACAACACAGATGCATAGTTAAGGTAAGTACATAACTTAAATATCTGATGTTGTCACTTTCATTCATTCCTCATTGAATGGGTCAGAGTCCCCAGCTACAGTAACCTTGAGTTGCCCTCATGGAAGGATCTTCTGTAGTACCACAGAGCCAAAAGCAGCTCTATTTCTGAAGATGATGTCCAATCTGTAATAAGCCACAAAGGTATGGGCTTTAGACCAAGTGGTAGCTGTACAAATATCATCAATGGAAGCTCTGGCCCAAAAAGCAGATGATGTAGCCATTGACCTATTTGAATGAGCTTTTGGTTATCCTGGCAAGGTCACACCTTTCAAACAGTAGACATGAGAAATACAATCAGTAATCCACTTGGCTATAGTAATTTTTGAAACAGGCCTATCCAACTTGTTTTTGGCAAAGGAAATGAAAAATTGATCAGTCTTCCTAATTTCCTTCATTCTACGAAGAGAGAAATGAAGCTGTCTATGTACATCTGAAGAATGAAACATGTATTCTCCTTTACTCTCAAATTTAGGTAAGAAAACAGGTATATTGATGATTTGATTGACATTTTCTTCTGAAGCAACTTTGGGTAAAAATGATGGATTTGTATGTAAAGCCACTCTGTCCTTATGGATGATCAAGCAAGGTGGCTTAGAAGAGTGCTTGGAGTTCAGAGACTCACCTAGCCGAGGTTATGGCTACCAGTAAAACTGTTTTCCAAGAAAGAAATTTGAGGTCCACTTTTGCAGAAGGTTCAACGGGTGACAGTATCAGAGTCTGTAACACTAAAATAAGATCCCAAGGTGGTACAGGGTCCTTAATAGATGGCCTAAGTCAAAAGGTGCCCCTAAGTAAAGCTTACACAGCTTAGATGATGGCAAAGAGAAAGCATTATCTCCAATATGGAAATTCGAAATGGCAGCAAGTTGAACTTTTATAGTAGAGAAACTGGCCCCACTTTGAAAATAAAAAGCTAGAAATTCTAAAACAGCAGGTATTGGAGCAGAGATCAAAATCTCTCTGCTGAGACTATAAGGAAAATCTCTTCCATTTACTTTTAAAAATCTTTCTTGTACAGGGTCTCTGAGATGAAAACAAGATCAGGACAGGAAACTCTGGAATGTCTAGCCATCATTGGAATTGGAATAATCATGTGATCAATTTGAAGCCTGGAATGTCTGGGTGAATCATGCCTGATTGGTGTGAGAGGAGATCTGGAATGGGGTCCAGTGTCCAAGGAGGACATATTAGATGAGACCATAGAAAGGGAAACCAAATCTGCCGAGGCCAAAAGGGAGCAATGGGGGTTACTTTGCTTTTCATCCTGATAGCTTTCTAAAGAAACTTGGGAATCAACCGTAGGGGAAGATAAGCATAAAGAAGACCAGAGGGCCAACTGTGGACTAGAACACCTGTAGGTGACTGTCCCTGAGGAGGAATTAGGTAAAGAACCTGCTGCACTTGTTGTTGAGGGAAAAGGCAAATAGATCGCAGCATGGGTGACCCCATATGAAGAAGATCATGTTTGCCATTGACTGATTGAGAGACCACTCATAAGGCATCAGAATAGTTCTGCTGAGCTTGTCCGCTAGAGCATTTGATTTCCATAGAGTGAGCACCGCTACAAGAAAGCGGGTGGATGAGATTGCCCATTGCCAAACTCTCACTGCTTCTTGGCAAAGAGGATAAGATCTGGTTCCCCCCTCTTTGTTGACGTACCAAACCACTAACATATTTGTCTGTCTAAATAGTGGTTGTCACCAGAGGAAGAGAGTTCTGAAAGGCCTGCAATGCTAATAGGACCGCTCTTATCTCCAGGACATTTATATGCCATTTGGTCTCTACTGGGGTCCATGTACCTTGAACAGTCCATCCCAAGTAATGCCCCCCCCAAACTGGGAGGTGTCTGTGGTCAACGTGGTGATGGGCGGAGGAAGGATAAAGGGAAGACCTTGGCAAATCTCATTGGATTGGATCCACCACTTCAATTGAGTCCTTGCAAACACTGGGTAGTTTTATTGGAAAATAATATGGGTTGGTATAAGGTGGACCATTGCACTTGTAGGGTCCACTGCAGGATTTTCATGTGAAAATGAGCTGTTCGAATCAAAGTGATTGCTGTGGTCATCGATCCCAAAGCTCTTAAAATCAATTTGGCTGGAGGAAATGGGTGAGACATAATCTGAATGAAATGTAAACCTTAGAGAAAGAATTCTGCTCCGTGGCAAGGATGCTTGAAGATTTATTGTGTCTAGGTGAGCCCCTATAAACTCCACAACTTGTACCAGTTGAAGTTTGGACTTTGGAAGATTTACAGTGATGCCTAGAAAGTGGGTCAACTGAAGACTATAGCCGCTGGCTGTTATTAAGAGATGCCTGGTTGAAGTGGTGAGGAGCCAGTCATCTAAATAAGGAAACAGCCTGAATCCCTGCAGTCTTAGATGAGTTGCAACCACTACCATACATCTGTTGAAAACCCTGGGGGCTTTAGTGAGACCAAAGTGGGCAGGGCTCTGAACTGGTAATGATTGCCTCACAGCTGAAAGGGAAGTAATCTGTGGGATCACCTGTTCATTTTGATGTGAGAGTAAACATTCTTCAGATCTATAGTGCATATCTAGTCATCTTTTTGGAGTAACGGCAGTATGGACTGAACCGTGACTATCCAGAATTTAGAGTTCTTTATGAACTTGTTTAGATAACTGAGATCCAGGATGGACCTCAGGTGGTCTGTCTTCTTTGGCCCTACAAAGAACCTTGAGTAAAATCCGGAGTCTGTTTTGTCTGGTGGGACCTCTTGGATGACTCTCTTGTCCAGCAGCTTTTGAATTTCCAGAGCTACTTGCTCTGATTGATTGAGTGGAACATCAAAAAGTCAAAGTCAAAAGTCAAAAAGTAACTTTATTGTCATTCAGACATACACAAGTGCACATCTGTATGAAATTGCGTTTCTCCAAGCTCATGTGCAAAAGAAAGCATAGCAACACAGAAAAAAAAAAGAAAACCATACACAAATACAACATCAATAACAACAATAGTTATTGACCCAAACATAAGATACATAAGCAACCATCAACCATGCACGATCCCATGGACTACAGCAATACATTTCATTCACACCACCGCCATCACCCTCAACAACATCAACAACCTAAGTCACTAGTCTGGTCCACTCTGATACCACAGACCAAGTCAGATTCCAAAAACAAAAACTGGCAGGCAAAAAACAGACTTCTGTCACCTACATCTGACATGACTGCCACTAGCTATAGGCCCGAACAGCCACAAACAGTCCAACGATCCTCCCTCAGTCCTCACCATCCAGACTGACACCACTACCAACTCCATCTCAGACATCAACGGCAGCTTCCAAATCCAATCAAGCTTCCTCCGACTCCACAAATCTGACTCTGATCCTTTTCAACTGAACCCGGCAGCCAAGAGTCTGACCTCCACCTTCCGCATTCTACACCTCGTTCAACATGACACTGAAGACACAAGCTTCATGAACAGTCCAACAATTCCAAAAAAAAAGCAACAAGGACATTATGGGCACTGCAAACACCACACCGCAGTCGACCACACACTCGGCCCAACTGAACGGTCCATCCAACAAATCACAGATAGAAACACACAACATACACATTGGAAGCCAGAGTGGCTCATCTGTGAGACTTTTTCTCATCCTTGGTGGATCTTGGGAAAATTGAATAAAATATCCTCTGGATATGATTCTTTGCACCCATGTTTCTTTTGTGATGGCTGCCCAGGCTTCTCGGTGCTAGGAATAGCATCCCCCAACTGTCTCCAGGGAAGAAGAGTCGGGCAGCCTTTTTGCAAACACTAAAAGGGTCTGTCTTAGAAGGAATCTCGAGAACCTTGATTTTGTGGTCCCCCTCTGCCATGAGGGTGGTGTCTTCCATTATTTCTCCATTTGCTTCTTGGGGAAAATTCTTCATGTGAATCTTGGAAAGGCCCTTGAGATTTCCAAAACAAAATTTTCTTACCACCACGTTGATTTCTGAAGAAGGATCTTTGTGGGTAGAAAAACAGATTCCTCTGGCAGATAGAGTCTTTCTATGTTGTTCACTACAGGAGAGCATATTCTTAATGATAGGGCCAAACAGAAAAGATCCATCAAAGGGAGCACTGATGAATGACGCCTTAAAAGGCTCCGCAAAGTTGCAAAAGCTCTTCTGAGGAGCTTCTTCAGTGGGGTACTCTACAGAAGTGTCAGAAGAAAGGGGAAGTCCTTGCCCAGGGACTGTCTGGAAGCTCTGACAGGCTAGCTGGCCCTGTTGAAGAATGTGATGAGACTTGGAACTCAGATCCTGACTGAGGAGGAATGGTGTTAGGATCTGAAGAGGTGATGTCAAAGAATTCCCCTGATGGGAGAAAGCCCCTTCCACAACCTCAAAAGCAGAAGGACCAGGGGAAGTGGAAATCAGCTTCCTTGGAGGCGAAGCTCTTCATTCAGTCAATACTCTTTTCCCCCTGGGTCCCACACCCATGGAGGGAATAGGGCCCATACTGTTGAAAGCCAAGGCCCTGAGGTGAAGCGATGGCTCTGAAATCTTTGGAGTCAAAGTCATCTCCCTGGATCCGGTACCAACACTTTGGCTCTGAGACCCGTTCTGCTCTGAGGCACTAGGAGCCAATCAGATCAGGGAAATGGTTAGAGTCAAGGAAGCTAACATCCTCTGATCCAGTGGCTCAGCACCTGGGATCTTTGGATCCAACTACTCAGAAACCTCAGGTCAGATTGGGGGAGTCACTACAAGGTGGGCTGAAGACTGCAGTGCCACTGATCCAATGGGGGATAGAGCCTGAAAACCCCCCATCTGGATTTGAGTCCTAAAGAACTTTCTCATCATTTTAGTCACATCCTGCTCTGATAAGCTCTGGGAAGACTTGATGGAAGAAGATACTGAGGGAGGTTGAGAAGCCTTCCTAGGGATCTCCACTAAAAAGGGAGATCTTAAGGTGGGAGAAACTGGCTCCAGTGAGACTGCATCTAAAAAGATCAAGGACATGTGACTGGACCATATGACATTGGATCTGAAGTCTTTTTATGTTTAGGGGCTGAAGGATCCAAGGCAGTTGGATACAAGGCTTTTTTTCACCTTGGGTGATAGAAGCTGTATAGCTGAACTGCATTTGTAGGGTTGTCTAAGGCTATCTTTTGCATTGTTTCAAGTCTTATGTTGGCTGAGATCCGAAAGAGGATCTCTTCCAGGATGAGAATGTTATCAGGTGATATGTATAAGACCTATGATGGCAAGAGATTTGCCAGTATTCAGTAAGAGGCATGAGATGAGAAGTTCACCATTGTTGAAATTGGGAATCGTATCATGCTAAGTGGAGAGATCCAAATATTTCTGTAGAAAACAGCAACTCCATCTGCTTTTTTGTGGCTCTGTTTAGTCTATAACAACATGGCAGGAGTATTTCTGTATCTTTGGTAATTGGCTTTAACCACGTTTCTGTACCTATGAAGAGATCAGGGCAGTAATGGATTAATAAAGGCATGAACTTCTGTGATTTTGTTATAGAGACTTTTTAGGTTACTGTGTTGTACTTTAAGTCCTAGGTAGTTGGAGAGGTAGCCTGTTGCTGTTTCATGAAGTGGGGGACTGGTTTGGTGGTTTATGGGTTAGGTGAGTGGGATGTTTTATTATTGTATTATTGCCCAGTTAGCAGTGTGGCTATTGAAGAGCCACTTATACTTGGGCTTCAGTTTATGCAATATGTTTGGATAACGGGTGAACATATGTTGATTGCTTGTATTTCATGATGCTAATGTAATTACTGTCAAGTAGACTGGAGAAGATATTAGAGAAATGTGTTGTGGTATTCTGGTTTAAGTATTGTGAGGTAGGTGTAGGTAAGTAACAATGGGAGACAGACTTGCAAAAGCTAGTCAAGTCTGAGTATAGTAAAAAAAAAAAAAAAGCTGGTAATAAAATATGAAGCAGTGGCATATTTTAGATTTCGAAGGATGTACAGAGAGGTGAAAGTGTGTGGGGGATGCAGTTATAAGTATAGAGCTTAATGGGAGGATTGAAACAGGTACAGGGATTGATAGTTAGGACTGATAGTTAGGCATAGCAATTTATTGATGTGAATGCAGATGTACTTATGTGGTGGGGAGTTTGTCAATAGTGAAGATATGGCAAGGAAGGGTAGTAAGAAAAAATACTGATTTGTGTATGGTCAAAGAAAGATGAACACGTGCAGTCATTAATTAATATAATCCTGGGTATTGACTAGATTATCTATGGCATTACATTGGGATGAAACGGTTAGGCTTGAAATGACCTCCAGGCCGATAGCCTAGTAACCTCCTATGACCCTATGAATAAGCTGTCACTTAGTTTGAAGTAACTGGCCTTGGCAAAGTTCTTTACAGGTTTGGAGTTTGATGGGGGTTTTAGGTTAGTTTTAATACTAAAAAAGATAATTTTGTGGTCAGATCTGACCAGGGAAGAGTTAATGCATGGGAGGGATGTTCATCAATACTAGGTCTAAGATATTTGTAACTCTAGTTGGGAAGCTAACTAGTTGCTCTGGGGTGTTTCTGTTAATGAATTATGGGTTGTATAAATCTCCCAGTTAATGAACGGTGTTAGGCTGAATGTTAACAGATTCAGTAGGTTTAGGTAGGAGGTGTGGTTTCCCAGACTCATGTTAGGGGATCTGTAGCTACAAAGATAATAATAGGGGGTTGCATGGAGCAAGTTGTGTTGTTTGACCAGTCTAGCAGTGCAATTGTCCTTTATGAATACTGAGACACTTCCTCCCTTTGTTTTATTCTGAGCTGAGGGGGATCAAAATGTATGAAAAGCATTGTAGCCTTTGTTTGCCGGGTTTCTTTCCATGGTTCTGAACCATGTTTCCTTAACTGCACATATGTCTGAGTCCTCCAGGGTGAGGAATGCTTCCAGGGATTGCAGATTTTTATTTAAACACCTAGCGTTAAGCAGCAGTACCTTTAGGTATTCATCAGTGATTTTTGTTATAGGGTTAACAACTTGGCACTTAAGCTCGCTTAGGATGTGTCGAAGTAAGGGCATTTGCTCTTTTGCCCTGTCGATGTTCTAATATAGACCCTCATCCTCAGTGGTCCCATTAACGTTACCAAGTACAATCTCTCCCACTAAAATGCATAGCTTGATTACCAGCTATACTTGCCTTGACTATATGACCATTTTCTAATCACACACGAATTCAACTTTTAATGGACCGATGTGAAGACCCCACATTTCTCTGACAGCACAACTAGAAACTCTGTTTCAGTATCTGAAAACATTCTAACTGTTGCATGTTTGACTTTTGCTTACTGAAACAAAATGATCACATCCCCCACCCATCCATACCTGTCTCGTTACTGCTTTTTCTTTCACAGATGCCCCCATTCCTTTTATATACAATGAAAGAAAAACACATTGTGTGAAATGTATCCTAGAAGAGTCATGGCTCCTATAACTGGATGTAAAGTACAGTTGTGTAAGTAAACTTACCATAACAGTAGATGTTCAAATGATCACTGATGCAGTAGCCTTAGCTATATGGGTTATATCCTGCTATGAATTTAACAGCTGGCCAGCTTCCAAAGCTTCATAGCACCTTCCATGAGCCCAACCTGTCAGGCAGCTGGGGCCGAGATGACTAAAAGACAAGTTTGGATGCAAAGTCCTTCAGGGTTTTCTTGCAAACACAGAGGGAGGGAGGCTGAGCCCTGAAAAGACAATGCTAGGAAGAACAATAAACAACCAACCACACCCTGGCATAAACATACCAAAACATGAGGGGGATGGAGGGAGGAAGCAGCTACTGCAACAGTGATCATCTGAACATCTACAGTTATAAGTTTACTTTACAACTGTACTAGGTTCATCTCTTGATCACTGCTGAAGTAGCCTTAGCTATATGGGTAGATTACCCTAGCTTACTACATTTGCGAGGTGGAAAATGAGGAGTCTAGGAGGCCCTGGAGAATGGTCCTTGCAAAACCTTTGTCAAGACCAACTTGAAGATGTATCACATGACTGTGGCATTATCTGAAACAACCTGAAGTGGTCCTGGGGACCAAAGATGATTTGGACAGTTCCGTGCCTTGATTAGGGCAAGGATCTATTTCATATTTACTTGCTTGCCTCTGCCTAGGTGCACCATACACCTTGCACTATTATCCCTCTTGAAACTGCTCCCCAAGTAAAGTCCGAGACTTCTGAGATTGCTGTTTTGGAACAGTAAGGGATAAAGGGAGACCTGAGTTTAGGCATATTTGCTGCCTCCATCAAGTAGTTTTTCAACTGACAAATCTAGCAACGGGATTTGAAAAGATAAGGACTGTTGATGCTGGGACCAAAGAGACTTCAGGTATCACTGTATCTTTCTCAAGTGGAGTCTTGCTAGGGTTATCATGAGAATCATAGATGCCATGAGACCCAAAATCCCGAGGTATTCCCTTGCAGTGACCGAAGTCTGAGTGGAAAACATTTGACACAGATCTAGATATAAAGATATTTTTCCTGTGAAAGAAAAGCTCTTTGAACAGAGGTGTCTAGCTTACAACCTAAGAACACACTCCTGTGTGAAGGAGGCAAAAAGGACTGCTGAATGTTTTCCTGGAATCCCAGCTGGTGTAAGAGATCTCTCATCCAAGTGAGAGAGTCCTGACACTTTGAAAAAGTGTCCAGCTTTGCTGCAAGACATGGCTTCAAGTAATTTAGAAAAAAAAAATAAGTGAAACATGCTCAGAGCTGATTAAAATAAATAAAACACTGAAGGAATACATAAATTCAAATAACAAGAGACTGGAAAATGGAAGAAGCTTTAAACAGATATTCAGATGAGTTGATAAAACTGCAAAAATTAGAGGATGTAATGAAGAAAAGGCTGGCTGAGTATGAGACTGCACAAGAAGAGATTTTTCAAACAAATGGTAATATTAGAGGACAGAGCACATAGGGAAAAATCTGGGATTTTCTGCTTTACCAGAAAAGCTAGAAGGAACAGACTTCATTCATTTTATGAAGGCACAAATAAGTAACTGGACTGGTATTCCACAAAAGGAATGCTAACTGAAAGGGCACACCATGTGTATGCTCCAAATACGGCCATGAGAAAGTAGCCAAGATCTTTATTAGTAAACATGCAGACCTACCAGCAGAAGAGAGTTCATCCTGACAAAACTGTGGCAAAGGGTTAAGTATTAAAATATGGAGACAGTAGAGTGTTTGTGGAAAATACTCCAGAGACAGAGAAAAGCACAGGAGTTGACTAGAGGACTTAGGAGCACCATAGAATGGAACTGCCTTTCCTGTAACTAGTCTAGTCCAGATACAGATTTGCTGTATACAGGACTATTTTGTAAGTTCCTGAGTCCCTCAGACCTTTCTGTGCTGGAGGGAAGCTTTTTAGCTTATCAGTGGGAGTGGTAAGCACTAGGTAGCTTATCTACCACAACAGTAGTGGTTTCTGGCCCAGAAATTGTAGTTTACTGGCAGTTTGGGCAGTTTTTCCATCCCTTTCATCTTTCTGGTTTCAAAGCCCATGTTTCCGCGGGACTGCACACCTCACAGTGGCGCTCAGCTGAGGTAAACTACTACCAGTGCCAGAAAGTCTGCTCTTCAATTTTTCCCTTTGAACGTGCTTGCTCTTTTACTCCTTGCACTTCAATTAGCTTAACTGACTAGCACTTTGACAGGCTTTTGTAGCATTTATTGCAGCATACTTAGGTGCTATCGGCACTAGCTGTTCTTACACAGTAACAGCACCAGTACTCATTAGTTATGACCACCCTTCCTGATATGATTGTAGGGCAATTTCCTGTGCTTTCCCCTGCTAACCTGGTGCATTTTGGCATTCTGAGACAGTGTGGCAACTGTCTCATGTACACAGACAACCCTCTCCTCTTACCTCCCAACACTCATACATGTGAGAGATGCACTTATATTACCAACCTGGAAGCAGTGCACTCTCCAGCCAAGACCGGACTAGCTGATCAAGAGGAGAAGGCCAACACTTGCAACTCCCTACATGGAACACATATCTCTCCAAAACACCATCACAACTCACACATAGAAACACAAACCATACACCCACCTGCACAGAGGCTCTCAATAAAAATGTACCCAAACAACAGAGACCCCCCCAAGACAGAAAGACACTCGACCACCACAACACAACGCCAACCTCAGAACACATAGCTCACCACCACAATGTGTCCCTCAACCTAAGCCCTTAAGGCAAAACACTTTGCCCAATGTACTAATCATAGGAGATTCAATTGTGAGGCACACTGATGTCCCACTCACTAGGCTGAACAAGGAGAAGGTGACAGATGTCTATCAGGTGCCAGGATCCACCACATAACACATGCACTCAAGTCACTCCACAGCAAGTACAAATATGACACAGTCATTGTCCATGTAGGTGTGAATGACCTGAGATGTACCTCCCTGGACTACATTAAAAGAGATGTGATAGAACTCTTAGATTATGTGGCCCAGACAGGTATGACCCTAGCCCTGAGCAGTATTCTACCATCACCCAGAATGATACCACAGTATGAGCAGAAAATGATCGACTTCAACAGATCAATAAGTTTATGGTGTCATTCTACTGAGATCCAGTATCTGTCTGCCTGGGACGACATGATCGACAGACCTTAATGATTTGCCAGAGATAACCTGCATCTGTCACTCCTGGGATTCCGGCTACTGGCTAAGACTCTTGCCAACCCGATAGTGCCTTTTTTTTAGGCAGTGTTCCAAAGACCAAAATTCCACCATAACAGCTACAAACCAATGCAATCTGAGGGTCATGCTGCTCAATGCTAGAAGTCTAAATCTCAACATACACTTGCTCGAAGCTCTCCTCAAAATGGAGAATGTCGACATCTGTGCTGTAACAAAGACCTGGTTTAAAGATGCAGAAAGTGCCCCTGCACTCCCAGGCTACAAACTCATTCTATACCTTTCGGCCTCAGAATATGGCCGGAAGCTCCAAAGGTGGTGGTGTCTTCATATTCATAAAGGATACACATGCCTCTAGACTGGAAGCCCAGCATAATGCATCCAAGATATTTCAGGTACAACTAACACTGGATAAGACAGTGATACAAGTCATAGCCTGCTACAGAACCCCAACCATAGCCCTAGACTCTCACTCCAAGTTCCTAAGCACCCTGGAATCTATCAAGGTCCAACCCAATACTCTCATACTGGGTGACTTCAACTACCCTTCCATCAACTGGGAAAACTATTCAAGCACCAATATACAGGCACAATGTTTCCTGGAATTTATCAATTTCAGTGCCCTGGACCAGCTCATTCTGACCCCCATTAGAAGAAGCAACATCCTCAACTTGGTCATCACCAACATGGGAGACCATTATTCCACACCTATAATCAATTCCTCCCTGGTTAAATCCGACCACAAATTGATCACCCTGGAAATCTCCATCACACCTACACTGCTATGCTAAGGTGACCACCCTGAAAAACTTTTCCAGTGCTGACTTTGGGATCCTAAAAACAGAGGTGGCTAACTTCTCAGCACCCATGCCAATGGAAAATAGCTACATGACTGACAAATCATACACCAATGCACTTTACGAGCATGTACACAAATGCATGGATCTTGCCATACCAAATAAAACCAAGATGCTCTCCTCCAAAAAAGGAAGCCAATCTGGTGGACCCCAGCCATGAATAAACTCTACAACAGAAAGAAGAAACTGTTGCAGAAAAAAATGAAGTCACAAGATTGGAAAAACTGTTTTCTCAGACTAAAAAATTGAGATCTCTTATCAAATCCTCTAAAGTCAGCTGTGAAGGCAGAATTGTAGCTGACACCAAAAAAAACACGAGGCCTTTTCTAGCTATATCAAGAACCTCCAAGGAAATACCCAGATTTGCTCTGAGTTGTTGCACAAAGGTACCTCCTATACTAAGCCAACAGATATAGCCAACATAATGGCCAACAGATTCAGTGATAACTTTACCTCCCCCCCCAAGTCCTATCACAATACAAAAAAAGCCTGGTACCCACCATTTCTGCAGCACAGGTAAAAGCTGCATTGTCCAAAGCCAAGAATACAGCATCCATGGGACCTGATAATATCCCTGGCTGCATCTTACATGAGCTACAAATGAACTGGCACCACACCTGCGTGCCCTTTTCAATTCATAGCCTTACCTCAGGTTTTTTTGCTAACGAATGGCTCACTTCTACAGTCATCCCTGTCCATAAAGGGGGAGCAACTACACACCCTTATCGCCCCATTAGCCTTATGAGTCTGGTATGCAAAGCTATGGAGCGCATCATCATGGACTTGCTTAACAAAGATATAGTCAGTCTCCAAACTCTTGACCCCACACAGTTTGGCTTTGTCAAGGGGAGATCCTGTCTACGTGAAAACAAAACAGCGCAGTGATAAAGTGCCTCAATGAGAAAAACAATGTCCAGTGCAGCAAAACTCCAGAGGTAACACCAAAGTGAAGGTACAAAACACTTTATTGTAAATAAAGCAAAAATGAGCGCTTTCACGTTCAAACTAAACGCCTCTTCACACATAACAAACTGATAAAGGTTGCAGTTTAAAAAGTATAAAACATCCAATCAGCCCTAACATCCAATTAAAGTTTAAAGCAGCAACACCAACTATAATAAAAGAGCAATGACAGTAAATCATCATAAAAACTTTTATATATGCCTAATTAATATGAACAAAGGCAGACTTTGTTCCTCAATACTAAAACACTCAAAGCAAGCATGATGAGAAAATTACCAGTCTTGTAGGTACTAAACCGAAATATATATATAAAAACAATTAAGTCCCTAAAAAGGCGACTTTGCTATGAAAGGGCTAGTAGCAATAGAATTACATCAGCACGTGAAGGAACATTACCTTGCAGGAATTGTAATCAATGCTTGTATATGGCAAATGGCAACATTTTTATACATCCTGCTACTGGGAGAAGTTTTGAATTCCATCACTACACAGATTGTAGGACACGAGATCTAGTCCACTTAAGTTGCTGTTTATGTTCTTCCTTTTATGTAGGAAAACAAATAGGACATTGAGAGAAAAAGTAAGAGAGCACATCTATTAGATTACCAAAGAAGATGATACAAATGCTCTAGCTAGGCATGTTTTAGAGAATGGTCTTTCACATAAGTTCACCTTCTTGGTCATAGAACTAGTGAGTAGGAGTATCAGGTTAGGGAATATGAAAAATTACATTTAGAAATGAAATGGATCATTCGGCTACAAGCGGATAAAAATTATGGCCTGAATGAGAGAGTTTCCCTCACCCCTTTTTTGTTAGACAGACCACGGATACACTAGCTAATTGACATTAGTTGTGAATTCATAGTGCTTGCTTTGGGCGTTTTAGTATTTAGGAACAAAGTCTGCCTTTGCTCATATTAATTAGGCATATATTATAAGAGTTTTTAAGATGTTTTACTGTCATTGCTCTTTTAATCTAGATGGTGTTGCTGCTTTAATTGGATGTTAGAGCTGATAGGATGGTTTATACTTTTTAAACTGCAGTTTTTATCAGTTTGTTATGTCTGAAGAAGTGCTCGGTTTGAATGCGAAAGCACTCACTTTTGTTTTATTAAGTGTTTTGTACCTTCACTATGGTGTTACCTCTGGAGTTTTGCTGCATTGGGAGATCCTGTCTGCTGAACCTGGCTGACTTCTTCGAGGCAGTCACCAAGGCTGTGGATGAGGGTAAGGCAGTCCATACAACCTACCTCGACCTGGCCAAGGCCTTTGATACCATTCCTCACTCGGCTATCATTGATAAACTCACCAAACTAGGCATCAATCCTTAGATCACTAGGTGGGTTGCAAATTGGCTCACAGACAGGACCCACAGAGTGAAAGTTATGGATTCCAAGTCAGACTGTAGACCATTCATGAGTGGAGTCCAACAGGGCTTGGTCCTGGGTCCTCTCCTGTCTGGCATCTATTTCTCAGAAGTCCAGGCCAACAGAGAGGGACCTTGGCTGACCAAGTTCGCTGAGGACTGAAAGCTAGGAGTTATCAACTCAATCCCCAAAACGAGTCTCGCAAATACAGCTGGTGCAACCGGCCAAACAGTACAAAGTAATTCAAAAAAGGAGACCAGCACCAAAAAGAGTGGAAGAAACTTGGTTTATTGTGGCAACACCAAAATCAGACCGATTTTAGCATAACTGCCTTCCTCAGTGATAAAGGCAGTTATTCCGAAACCAGTCTGATTTTGGTGTTGCCACAATAAACCAAGTTTCTTCCACTCTTTTTGGTGCTGGCCTCCTTTTTTGAATTATGTCATTATCAACTCCCCAAGTGATGCAGGCATCCTAACAAAAGGGCCTCTCCGAGACCAATGACTGGTGTCTGAACCATAGCCTTAAGCGTAACGCAAAAAAATACCTTATCATTCCTTCTGGAAGAAAATCTGTTTGCATGAATTACCACGTCAATGGAAGCCCACTGAACACCATAACAGATCTGGACACCCAGGTCGATAGCCACCTCACCTTCGACCACCATATTGCCACTGTCGTCAGAAAGTCCTTCTATGTGGCGCATTTTATAACCAAAGGTTTCGCATCCAGGAAGAAAGAGGTCATCATCCCTTTCTACTCATCCCTCATTAGACCAATCATCGAATATAACACCCCATTTGGCATGTACCTGACTAGACACCTACAACAGCTGGAGAGGCCAGAAAAATACCTTACAAAAAGGATCCTAGGCCTTAAATACATGTCCTACATGGACAGACCCAAGAAACTTCAGCTGTTCTCAATCTCTTATTGTCTACTTAGAGGTGATCTCTGCTTGACTTACAAAGCCATGTCCAACCCAGCCCTACTTGAAATGCTACACCTAAAGAAATCCCAGTACCCTCAACACCACACGCTCCAGAGATCATAATGTCATTACCACAATCAACAGAACATGCTGGAGGGGCAGGTTCATCTCCCAAAGACTGCCCATACTCTGGAATAAGCTTCCCATTAATGTCAAGCAGAGCACCTCGCTGGCTCTCTTCAAGAGAAATCTTGATGAGTGGATGGGTAACAAAGTTCACCCCAGGGACCACTCCAGGTGCCCTACTGGACAGAGGCACTGTGAACTAACATCGGGTGGCACAGTGCCAGGGCAATTTGTTGGGGCTAGGCTTGTAAAGACTCCAAGGCCATTAGCCTAGTACACACCTATGAACCTATGAATCTGGATTTGGGAGATGGAGATGAACAAAAAGACTGAGACTGCAAAGCATCAATCACATTTGTGAAATACAGCTGTATAAGAATAAGTGTAAAGAATGGACTTTGTTAATCTTGTTTGGAACTGAAAGGCACTCGCCTTACTTCATGTCATTAATGGTTGAAAGGACTCAGAGGGGAGGGGAGGAGGAAGGAAAATAGTAACTAAGTAAAACACTTTTTTCTTAACAGTATATAAATGTCATACTTTTTAGTATTTTTAGTTGTCCTTGTAAGTGATAAAGTTATTAAAGTAAACAGATTTTTCTTCCTTTTCTCTTCTTTTTGGTATTAAGAAATACAGACATTACAATGCAAGAAGAGAAGAGAAGCTAGACAAAAGCATGTTCAAGTTAATAGGCTGTAATTTTGATTTGTTGAGGTGGGTGTAAAAGTGCACACATCATAATATATGTAGAGCTGATAAGATTTCTCTTATTTCTGCATAGGTGAATACCTGGATTAAGATCCCTGGCTTAGTCTAATAACTGCTTGTCCATTGAGGCAAGCTTATAATAGGGTAATAAAAGACAGAACAGTGTTTTTTGTGGCTAAAAGTTAAGATTTCTGAAAGTATGCAAGTAGTACACACATCTGGGGAGGGGGAATAAAAATAAACAGGCAATAAAATGCATCTTAGCATAGATAACTTTGACTTCTGGATAACTGAGGCCTGTGTTAGCAGCTGTCTGGCACAACTGTTTTTATTAGGAAGGTTAAACTTCATTATTTGAAGATGCAGATAGTTATGTGTGTTTGTATTCAGTTACTAGGTTGTGAGGGTGTCCTAGGTGTGCAATCAGTTTCTCGTTTGAAGGTGGTTATTAAAAAAATAAATCTTGTAAAATGTGACAGAGGTTCCAATGTTGATGCTAAGAAAAAAATGTATAAAGGATTAACCTACCAAACATTAATGGGAACATGTATCACAAAAGCTGGAATCAGACATTTAAAAAAGCTGCCATATACACTAGGTGGGAATAATGACTTTTCCCCATAATGGCAACTATTTCCATATGATCTTGGATTGTTAATGGTCTCACAGGTATAGACAAAATGGAAAGAATGCTTAATTATTTTAAGAAATGCAGAGTGCAAACAGCAATGCGACAGGTGACACATTTGGAAAGAAGTGAACATGTGAATTTGATAAAGAAAGGATTTCAGGATGGATATTCTGCAGAATATCAGGGACACAGGAAAAAAATGAGTGCTTACATTAATTGCCAGATGAACTCTAGTAGTGATAGAAGAGGAAAAGAAGATAACGGCAGATTTGTAGTAGTAAAGGGCTATTGGCAAGGGATGAGGATAACACTGGCATGCATTTATATTCCACCTAAAACTGCTATTTTGGAGCTTAAACATTTTGGGAGAAATAATCCGCTTTCACCAAAGAATATTACTTATAGGTGGGGACTGGAATTTGATATGCTACAATGAAGATGTATCTGGGGGCCTAGAACAGAAAATATAACAAAAGAGGGTAGATTTCTGAAGAACTTTATGAAAATATTTGGTATGAAAGATGTGAATTTAGTAGCAGAAACTCAGAGAAAATGTACATATTAAAGCAGAAATACTTGGCAAGACTTGACAGCAATTATATTTCACAGGAACATGTTTATTTAATTGAGAACTTTGATACATATCCAATAACTATTTCAGATCATGCACCAATAATTACTAAAATAAAAAATGCAGGGTAATGAAGTAAAAATGAGACACTGATAGTTCCTCACCTACCTGTTAGACAGAAATTAAAGGGATGAGTAGTGCAAATTATCCCAGGAGTTAATTGGGGGAAGACAGAAAGTACTCCAGACGTTATAGCTAGTCAGTGTGAGAAAATGAAAGTGAAGCTTAAAAACTGGGTAGAAATAAAAGACAAATAGATCTGGTAAAGAAGTAATAGGAATTACTTAGAGGGGCTGACAAAGCTTAAGTATGAGAAAATAAGGGGAATCTCACAAAACAAGAGGAGGCACAACTGCAGAATGCTAAGAGGAAATAAGGGACCACATGGATAATATGCGCACGTTTTAAAAGATGTTGTTAAGTAACTTTTTTTTAATAATAATTACAAAAACTTTTGGCACAATGACTTAGGCAACAGAAAGTAGAAAGGGTTGTTGCCAAACTTAGAGAGCCTATAACACGAAAATAACAAGTACAGGTATTAGAGATATTTTGGATACTTTATGAACATTTGTATAAAGCAGAGAGATGGGGAAATCAAGAAAGGCACAATGGAAATATTTATGGAAGGCTTAAACATTTTAAGGTTAGAGGTGCATGAGGCTTAACAGCTATCAGTTAAGACAGGAGGAGATGAGATAAAAATGATGAAGCATAACCAATTTACAGTAAGTCTCCAGGAACAGATTATATTCTAGTGGAAATGTGGACATTAGGAGTAAAGAAAGTGATAAAAGTCTTGAATGTTTCAGTATTTTCAAAGGAGAGGAGGTCCCAATATCCTGCAAAAAAGATATGCTTGCTATTACACCCAAAGATGGTAAAGACCCATCTGATCAGGCTTTCTACATGCCCATCTCAATTCTAAACCAGGATTATAAAATGTTTATGTATATAATGGCTAAAAGAATGGCAAAGGTGATGCCAAAATTGACAGATATGAATCAGTGTGGTCTTGCGGAGGACAGGCAGTCACTTGACAACATTAACAGAACAATGGTACTACAGAGGGAAGCAGAATATAAAAAAAATGTTGCTGTTGCTGGTAAGCCCTCATCCACAGAAAGCATTCATCAACATAACCTTGGATTTTATGAGTACGGCAATGGAAGCATTTGCATTTCCTGATACAATTATATGGTTAATTAGAAGGATATATGAGAAATCAGTGGCAAAATTCAACAAAATGGAAGGGTTCCTCTCTGATAAGTTGTGTTTGAACAGAAGAACCAGGCAGGGATGTCCTCTTTCCCTTTTATTATTTGCGTTGTATTTAGACTCACTGGCAAAGAAGATATCGGACTCAGAAATTCAAGTATATAATTGGTTACGGTGTTCAAGAAAAGCTAGCAATACTTGCAGATGATATTATTTTGTACCTCACGGAACCAGCAAAAGACATCTCATTTTGTAGAATATTCTGAGACAGTTCTGTGTTTTTTCAGAATTCAAAACCTATGTACCCACGCCTGAATTGGTCCAGCAATACCCATACTTACGGGACATGATAAAATTATGGATTAAAAAGGATTTGGTTATGACAGCTAAGGATATGTGAGAAGATACTAAACAAAAGAAAATACAAACACTGAGAAACTGGAAGTTCTTGCCTATGGATAGGATAGAAAGATACAAGCAGTAAAAATGTTTTTCGTTCCTTTAAGTTTATACACAGCTCAGGCATATTTTTATCAATGAGAGGAGAAGTTGTGGATAGTAATTAATAAAAAGTTGAAGTATTTTATGTGGGAGGGGAAGGGGGCAAAAGTTAAGTGGGATAAAGTGATCCTCCCAAAAGAAAAAGGAGGTTTAGGCTTACAGATTTGAAGGGATGTTTCAGAGCTACACAGTTAAGGCTGTTATACATAAAGTAAGCAGTACGCTACAATTCAAAGTGGAAAGGGATGAAGATGATGAAGTGAGGGTGTGTGTGGGGGGAGTAATTCAAGAAGTAAGTGAAGAATGGAATTCTGGACACAGATTCCTAAGGAGAATAACAACAGTCATACAGACTATTATAGGACTACTCTGTCAGAGATGCTGGATGACCAAGTTGGAGTGATCAGGGAACTGATTTTTTTGTTTTTCAGCTATGATACAAACTCAGAATTGCCTAGACATAGTAAGGTTTTGCGGAGTCTAATTATGATGGCTGCCAAAAAAAACAATTGCTAGAAAATGGAAATCAAAGTCTAAACTAACTTTACTAGAAGTAGTAAAGATAGTAACACAGTTAAAACAAGTGGAACTGGGATTTTCAAAAAAGGGTAGGAGCAAATTATATAAGAAAAAATAGGAACTGTGAGATCAATACATGCAGAGAAGGAATGAGATTTGAAAGAGGGCAGGATTTGAATGAGCTATGTAATGGCTGAATAACAATGACTGGATATGTTAAAATTGATGTATAATGTTTGAAGCTACAGTTGTGTCACACTGTTTGGAATATATAATGTTTGCAATTGAGATTGTGCCGCTACGGTTTACTGTAATTTATACAAATGCAACATGGTCTATGTCATACATGATAATTTAATAAAGATGTTTCTTGTTTTGGAAAGCAGTCATACAGAATATTATATTCATAAAGTAGCAGAAAGTATGCTAAAAACTAAGCCAACAGGGGAATACAGACAAGTATTCTGCCAATACGGATGACTGCAATTAAGTGCACAGACAATAGAAAGAGGGAGGTTGACATTTAGTGGAGGAAGCTGGCAAAGGAAACAAAGGTATTAGGAACAAATAATTAGAGAGGTAAAGGTAAAAGAATGGGAACAGGCCAATAAGACATTTGCACTGCAAGTTAGTGATTGTCTATATTCTGATGCCAATCCCTGAAAGGGGAGGCAAAGAAAAAGGGATAGGGGAATCCTAAATGAAAGACCTTCACTGGTTGAGTTTTTAACTGAATCTAGAACAGAAGCTGCTGTGTTAAAAAAGGGATAATTAGCACAGCATATAAAATACTGCAAGAGAACTGTAGGAATCAACCAGAAGAGGTCAGAAAAGACTGGGAAGAGAGACTTGATATGCAATTCACAAAGACACAATGGGAGGACGTATGTAAGAAAGTCTAGAAAATTTAGAATTTTTGCCTGGAAGTGTTTGCATTGATACTTTTATAACCCAAGCAGAGTCCAAAGAATTTTTTCCTCGGGTAGATGTCAAATGTTGGAGGTGTGATTGGGAAGAAAGAAGTAACTGAGAACATTTTGGGAGTGTAATGACTTGGCAAACTTTAAACATTCCCTAAAGAGTCCTCTGGCAGGAACAATGGGTGAGCAAATGAGTAACTAAGTACATTTTTTATTTGAACTGGGATACAAGATCTGAACTGCCTAGCCCTACACACAGTACGGCATTATTAAGTTTAATTCTGGTGGCTGCAAAAAAGCAGTTATCAGAAAATGGAAATCAAAATCTAAACCAACTATACTTAAAGTAGTGAGTACTGTAACAGAGATAAAGGAATAGGAAGTGGGATCTTTAGAAAAGGATAGGAGTAAATTGTATAGAAAAAAATAGAACTTGCAGGAACAATACATGCAGAAAAATGTTTCGAAGGAGGAATGAGATTTAAGAGAAAGCAGGAAATGAATAATGTATGTAATATTGCTTAAATAATACATCACATATACTGTTATATACTCTATAATATTTATAAATGTGAACTTACAAATACAGTTTGATTACGTTTATATAAATGTAAATTTGTCTATGTCAAGTGATAATTCAATAATTGTGTTTAAAAAAAATTCTACAAAAAAGGGAAGCCTTCTCTATTCCCTCTGCTAGGACCAACAACAGTGTCTCTCCGTTGCCTGCTAAGGAAACCCCAACAGCCGCAGAGGACATGGCTAACTCCTAATTCCACAGGGGCTGTAGGTGCTACACCAGAGGGATCCAGGGTAAAATAGGAGTAGTCTGACATACTACAAATGGCCACAGCAGTCTCACTCACCTGTGGCTGAGGCAAAGTGCTAGCCTGCTCTGGTGGCAAAGGCCATTTGCGTAGCTTTTTCTTTTTGTGGCTTGGAAGAAGGACCAATTTTGTGACTGACAGTTTGCTCAATGGTCAAGCCAAAAATGATGCCTCTTTCCCAGGTAAAACAAACAGCAAAGGCTAGTAAAAAAATTTTAATCTTTTAAATCGCTTTTTCACACTAAGACACAGCAAAAAGCTCTTTAAGACATCTATCAGCCCCCATAAGTAAAATAAACAGAATTTCTTCACAAAAAATGTTTTTTTTAAATACTTTAAACTTTTAAACTGACAGGAAAAACAGTGCTTTCATTTAAAAGTACAATGATGTCTTGTGACAGTCCATTAAAAAATAAAGTCCTAGCTTTACAATAACTTTTACGAAGAGGAAAGTATTAATAATTGACCAAAATAATTGAATGGAAATCCCCAAAGGGAACTTATCTACCCAGCAAAGGTAAAGCACAAGCAGACTTTCGATCCTCAAAAGATCGTACTCTTCAGCAGCATTAAAGCTCTGAAGGGATACGCTCCTCAAACTTGCCTTTAGTTAACTCAGCTCAAGCTGCCTAACAGTTTGAACATGTGGAAGGTGCCCTGAAGTTTTGAAGCTGTCCAGTTGTTATAACCTTAGCAGGATATAACCCATATAGCTAAGGCTACTGCACCAGTGATCAATACCACTGTCATCACCTGTATATTAGGATAGTCTGCTGGTTGCTACATTAAGCCAAGGCACTTCCTCTGCTGGTTTACACATATTAAAATGAGCCTTAATAAACCTTACTAGTTAAGTAAACAAACTATTAGAAGCCAGATAAAACGATTCTAATTAGTAATCTGTCAACTAAAGTTAAACTGCTATGATGGAACAGTAAAACATCAAAATAATCTAAAATACACTTGTCACATAGCATTGACTAACATTAAGATAGATGTGTAAGACTGTTATAGCACTGCGGACAGTGCTGGTAAATGTGTTTGCATTACTGTTATAAGATATCCCAGCAAGTGGGGGATGTGACAGGCAGGGATGCCAACAGGACAAAACTCCTCTAAGATAGTACATGTGCAAGGAAACCCCCATCATACTCCCAGTAACAGGGGATGTGAAAAGCAGGGATCCAGAAGGACGGGACCCTTAAAAGATATGTGCAGAAAAAAAACTACCATTCTCCTAACCCCCAAGTAGGTCAATTCAGAAACCTAATCCAAATGATTAACTACCAGAGTTAAAACTGTCCACTGTATAACTGGTGGTGAAAGGACTACCTTCTCATACTGACTTAACTTGAGCCAAAAATTTGCAACAAAGTCTAGAAGTTTTAGGATCTTTGCTTGGAAGTAGATTTTTATACCCCAAGTAGACTCAAAAAATGTTTTCCTTGGGTAGACAGCAAATGGAGGTGTGATGGGGGAAGAAAGAGGTAACTGGGAACATATTTTCTGGGAGTGTAATGAGTTGGCAGACTTTAAAGATTCTGGGTGAGCAAATTGGTGTAACTTAAGGAAATGATTTTTTGAGCTATGATACAGAATTGGAATTGCCTAGACATAGTAAGGCCTTGCTGAGTCTAATTATGGTGGCTGCCACAAAAAGCAGTTACTAGAAAATGGAAATCAAAGTCTAAACCAAGTTTACTAGCAGTTGTGAATATAGTAATAGAGATCAAACAACTGGAATTGGGGTCTTTAGAAAGGGGTAGGTAGAAATTCCATAGAAAAATGGGAATTGTGGGAACAATATATGCAGGTGTTAAAAGAAGGCAGGATCTGAATGATCTATGTAATGTTTGACAATGACTGGACATATTAAAAGTGATGTATAATGTTTGCAAATAAAATTATGTCAACATGGTTTGTGATGTATAATGTTTGTAATTAAAATTATGTCAACATGTTTTGTGTTCATTTATGTAAATGTATGATTGCCTTTGCTATACATGATAATTTAATACAAATGCTTCTTGTTGAAACAAAATTGATCCAAAAATAAAAATATCTAAGACAGAAAAAAACAGAGTAGGTATTACTAAAAATGCAGAGAAGTTCATATTGTATATTCTGTTATTCAGAGTAAGAAATACTAGGAACAATGCAAGAACACAAAGTGCCAGAGAAGAATGCTGGAATATAGCAAAGCATTCATCCACAAACATTTAATAATCACAAATAGCTGGAAATCTCTCAAAAATATTTGGAAACTGCTTGGGTATCAGCAAGGCTGGTCTTTAGTCCTCAGACATCCCACACACTGACACCCCTGCCCATAAACAATTCTGTGCTGTCAAGATATCTTACAGAGAGACACAGCAGACAGCCCTATAACAATGGCTAGTAACTCAATTTCAACTAGAAGGATAAAAAGCTTGGGAAATCTCCATAAACCATTGCCTGGTTGGTACACATCCTTTTCCATTAAAAGAAATTAGAGACCTGTTAAGAGTTGCAGACCTAAGATTCTGTCAGTTATACTTTTATCACTATACGTGTTTTTTTTCCAGCAATCAAATATCCATTATGTATTTTTATAACAATAATACAGGTTTGAACTGGAGCAGTAGTTGTTCTGAGTTAACATCAAAGGCATCAGGGTATTGACCACATTTTGTCCGAGACATGCTCCTCAGCAATGGGTACCAGTGTTGTCTTGGCCAGTTTGGAGCTATCAGGATTATCCTTGGACGTTCCTCCTTGATTTTTAGTAATACCTTGTGTATCAAGGGAAGAGGTGGGAATGCATATGCTGTCAGGCCTTTCCAACTGAAGGAGAGCGAATCCACTTTCGATGCAAGTGGATGGAATGTCCTTGTGCAGAATTTTTTGAGCTGGTGGTTGAGAGGGGAAGCGAATAGATCTATCTGGGGCATTCCCCATTTCTTTGCGATGGTCTTGAAGATGTCCGGGTGTAGCATCCATTCGTGAGCATCCGAGGTGGTTCTGCTTAGCATGTCTGCTAGCGTGTTCTCCTTTCCCGGTACAAACATTGCCTGTAACTGGATGTTGTAGCTGAGTGCCAGGTTCCAAAGGTCCAAAGTCATTCTGCATAGGCGGTATGAATGAGTGCCTCCCTGTTTGTTGATGTACCACATGACTGTGGTGTTGTCTGTCCTTATCATCAAATGGCCTTCTTTGAGGAATGGTCTGAATTTTTGGATTGCCAGTTTTACTGCCAGCATTTCTTTTAGGTTGATGTGTAGGTGAAGCTGGTCCTGCGTCCACAATCCTTGCACGCATTTGTCCAGCATGTGAGCCCCCCATCCTAGGTCTGAGGCGTCTGTTGTGATGGTTTGGCTTGCTTGATATTTGTGAAAGGGTAAGCCTGGGTTTGGCTGGCATGCTTGAGCCCACCATAGGAACTCCTATTTTAGGGATGGAATTAGTGGAATTTCTGCTTCTAGGCTGTGCCTGTGTTGGGACCATAAATTCTTTAGGTACCACTGTAGTTTTCTCATATGCAGTCTGGCATGTGGAACCAAGATTATGCATGATGCCATGAAGCCCAAGGCCTGCAGAACTTTTCTTGCTGTTAGCTTGCTGTGGTTTGTTAGTGCCAAGAAGTAAAGAGGGAGATCTTTTTGTTTTTCTGCAGTTAGGAATGCCATTTGTTTTACTGTGTCCAATTCAGCCCAAGAATGTCCTTGTTTGGGATGGAATCAGCCTTGATTTTTGCAAATTGACTGTGTATCCCAGTGCTTGTAGCAAGTAAATGACCCTTTGTAAATCTGTTGTCAGCTTGCTTTTGTTGTCCCTTGTAGCAGGCAGTCGTCCAGGTATGGATAAATTTGGATTCCCTGTAGTCTGCAGTGGGCGATTACTGATGCCAGGCATTTTGTGAATACTCAATGCAGTAGATAAGCCAAAGGGCAATGCTGAGAATTGATAGTGCTCTGATCCTGCAAGAAATCTGAGGTATCTTCTGCAATTTGGTCGAATGGGGACGTGCAGGTATGCCTCCTTGAGATCTAGAGTTACCAGCCAACACTCCTTGCCCAGCATGGGAAGAAGTTGTTGTAGGGTCAGCATCTTGAATTTTGGGACAATGATGTATGTGTTTAAGGTGGACAGATCGAGAATAGGTCTCCAACTTTTTTCCTTTCTTGAACTAGGAATAGTCTGGAGTAGAACCTTTGCCTTGTTCTGTTATTGGTACTCTTTCCACAGCTCTCATCTTTGTTAATTGCATTATCTGCTGTAGAGCTTCTGTTTTTGATTTGGAGGTAGGTTTGGCATTCCTCTTTTGACTGGTATAGTGTGGAAGTGGAACCGGTAACCTTGGTGTATGGTTTGCAAAATCCACTTGTCTTTTGTGATATAGTGCCAGTTCTTTGAAAATAAGGTTAATTTACCGCCTAAGGGTGCTGCTATTTGTTCCCTGGTAGGCGGAGTTAGAATCAAGTCACTGTGATTGCCCTGTTGTAGTGGTAGTGGCTGTGCCTGTGGCTCTGTTATTACCTTGCCACTGTCGTCCTCTGTAGGCACCCCCTCTGGATTGATTTCTGCCTCTGGAATGTCTATTCCTGCCCCTTTGGGCTCTTGTGGAGTCAGGAAAGGACCAATTTTTGGCAGGCCAGTTCCTGCTAAACCTTGGGGGCTGAACCTGCAAGAAATCTTTAACCGTTTGTACAAATTTTGCCTTTTCTTCCATTTTCTTCATTACCTGCTGGGCAGGTGTACCAAACAAACTGGTCTTATCCATAGGAGCATCTAATAACTTAGCTTTAACATGATCCGTAAAACTTGTTCCTTCAGCCATGCATGTCTTCTTATCACTGTGCCAGTCATGGCTGATCTAAATGAAGCCTCCAGTGCATCATAGCCACATTTTAAGGAATGGTTACTAACCTGTTGTATGTTATTTACCATTTCTAATAGATTTTTCTTATCTATAGAGTCATCAGAGGATAGCTTTTTAGTTAACTGATCAAGCATAAACTCTTGGTATTGTATCATGTGAAACTGACAGTTTAAAGCTCTAGCTGAGAGAGTAGCAGAGGTGTAAACCTTTTTGCCCCATCTGTCTAAAGACCTGGCTTCCCTTTCAGAAGGAATAGGGTTTTTTGCTGTGGTTGAGGCTACTGCCTTAGGGCCTGGGATATAGTTTCGGGTCTGTAAGTGGGGCCTTGTATAGGTGATGATGAGTGTCTGGCACCCTGTAAAATCTATCTGGTTTGGCAGGTGCTGGAGGTAAAGAATCTGGTGCAGTGCAAACATCATTAAATGCATCGCCCACAACAGAGAGGACAGGAGGTATAGCTAAGAGCCTGTGTTGTGGTAGGTGCAGAAAGTCCTAAGTCTTTTCTGAGTCTGAAAATCCTGTTCCTGCCATTGGAATTGTTCTCTCATGGCATGTAAGGTTTCCCAAAGGAGAATTCTTCTGGTGGGGAAGCAGCTGGAATGGATTCTTCAGCATCTGAGTCCTCAAAATTGGAGAAAGGAGCCTCTGGCTGGTCTGTAATATCTGAGTCTTCCGCAGAATCATCAGAGGACACAGGCTCGGGGCTCTGCTCTAGGTCTATTTTCTGGGGCCTGAGAGGCCCTGTCTGGGTGAGATTGAGATCCCCTAATTAAGGATATTAAATCTTCTGCCAGAGTAAGCATTTGTGAAGTAGAAGTGGGCCTGGTTGAGGGGGGTTTAACAGGGACTGACTTAGTAGATTTGGCTGCTTTAGCCCTGGCGAAGGCCTTAATAGACATGGCTGCAGGAGGCCTAGCAGCACCACGTGCTGGGGTAGAGACATCCAAAGGGATGGTGTCTGATAAGTCACTAGTAACCACTGTAGTAGGTAAAATTTCTGAGGCCGATTCAAGTAAGGTAACCGAACCTCAGTAGTAGTCATTGATTCGCTGTACTCTGATCAGTTTTCTCGGTTTCGCCGAAACCAAGACAGTCGCGTTTGCTTAACCGTGGTTTCGGCCGAAACCGCTGACCGCGAGTGTCGGTCTTTTTCTTTGCGTTTTTAACAATTTGGGTAGTCGGAGGATCCGACGGCATAATGTACGCAAATTCAGAGCCGAAAACTGTTCAGCAAACTCCGACCGACGCCTAAGCGTCGCCGGTTGAAAGAAGCACAGGCCGAACAGGCTGCTACGCCGTGGTCTGGGCCTAAACAAGGCAAACAGTAAGAGTGGAAATCTTTATGAGGTATTTGTTTCACAAGTTAAACAGTTATTGACTTTTTCTGACATCGGGCTGAGGCAAGAAAGAGTCCCCAATGGGGTACTTAGCTTTTAGAAGTCTTCGGCGAGTATTCGGTAGTAGTAATCTCTGGATCTGACCGACCGGCACTTGCGAACAGCTTCTGCTTCGGGCGCCACGCGGCAAGAAAGACTGAAGAAAATGGCGTCGGCTGATGCCTTTATACCCGAAGACCAGCAGAGATGACGTCGGGTGAAGTGCGACATCAGCCGAAGCCGGACCCGGACTTTGGAATCCGGCCGACCGAAGGGCTGCCTGACGACAGGACAACCCAGTTGTTATGACTGCAGATGCATCCATGAAGGACATCAGTGCTTTCATTTAAAAGAACAATGATGTCTTGTGACAGTCCATTAAAAAATAAGGTCCTAGCTTTACAATAACTTTTACGAAGAGGAAAGTATTAATAATTGACCAAAATAATTGAATGGAAATCCCCAAAGGGAACTTATCTACCCAGCAAAGGTAAAGCACAAGCAGACTTTCGATCCTCAAAAGATTGTACTCTTCAGCAGCATTAAAGCTCTGAAGGGATACGCTCCTCAAACTTGCCTTTAGTTAACTCAGCTCAAGCTGCCTAACAGTTTGAACAAGTGGAAGGTGCCCTGAAGTTTTGAAGCTGTCCAGTTGTTATAACCTTAGCAGGATATAACCCATATAGCTAAGGCTACTGCACCAGTGATCAATACCATGGTCATCACCTGTATATTAGGATAGTCTGCTGGTTGCTACATTAAGCCAAGGCACTTCCTCTGCTGGTTTACACATATTAAAACGAGCCTTAATAAACCTTACTAGTTAAGTAAACAAACTATTAGAAGCCAGATAAAACGATTCTAATTAGTAATCCGTCAACTAAAGTTAAACTGCTATGATGGAACAGTAAAACATCAAAATAATCAATCTAAAATACACTTGTCACATGGCATTGCCTAACATTAAGATAGATGTGTAAGACTGTTAGCACTGCGGACAGTGCTGGTAAATGTGTTTGCATTACTGTTATAAAATATCCCAGCAAGTGGGGATGTGACAGGCAGGGATGCCAACAGGACAAAACTCCTCTAAGATAGTACATGTGCAAGGAGACCCCCGTCATACTCCCAGTAACAGGGGATGTGAAAAGCAGGGATGCAGAAGGACGGGACCCTTAAAAGATATGTGCAGAAAAAAAAACTACCATTCTCCTAACCCCCAAGTAGGTCAATTCAGAAACCTAATCCAAATGATTAACTACCAGAGTTAAAACTGTCCACTGTATAACTGGTGGTGAAAGGACTACCTTCTCATACTGACTTAACTTGAGCCAAAAATTTGCAACAAAGTCTAGAAGTTTTAGGATCTTTGCTTGGAAGTAGATTTTTATACCCCAAGTAGACTCAAAAAATGTTTTCCTTGGGTAGACAGCAAATGGAGGTGTGATGGGGGAAGAAAGAGGTAACTGGGAACATATTTTCTGGGAGTGTAATGAGTTGGCAGACTTTAAAGATTCTGGGTGAGCAAATTGGTGTAACTTAAGGAAATGATTTTTTAAGCTATGATACAGAATTGGAATTGCCTAGACATAGTAAGGCCTTGCTGAGTCTAATTATGGTGGCTGCCACAAAAAGCAGTTACTAGAAAATGGAAATCAAAGTCTAAACCAAGTTTACTAGCAGTTGTGAATATAGTAATAGAGATGAAACAACTGGAATTGGGGTCTTTAGAAACAGGTAGGTAGAAATTCCATAGAAAAATGGGAATTGTGGGAACAATATATGCAGAGAAGGAACTAGGTGTTAAAAGAAGGCAGGATCTGAATGTAATGTTTGACAATGACTGGACATATTAAAAGTGATGTATAATGTTTGCAAATAAAATTATGTCAACATGGTTTGTGATGTATAATGTTTGTAATTAAAATTATGTCAACATGTTTTGTGTTCATTTATGTAAATGTATGATTGCCTTTGCTATACATGATAATTTAATACAAATGCTTCTTGTTGAAACAAAATTGATCCAAAAATAAAAATATCTAAGACAGAAAAAAACAGAGTAGGTATTACTAAAAATGCAGAGAAGTTCATATTGTATATTCTGTTATTCAGAGTAAGAAATTCTAGGAACAATGCAAGAACACAAAGTGCCAGAGAAGAATGCTGGAATATAGCAAAGCATTCATCCACAAACATTTAATAATCACAAATAGCTGGAAATCTCTCAAAAATATTTGGAAACTGCTTGGGTATCAGCAAGGCTGGTCTTTAGTCCTCAGAAATCCCACACACTGATACCCCTGCCCATAAACAATTCTGTGCTGTCAAAATATCTTACAGAGAGAGACAGCAGACAGCCCTATAACAATGGCTAGTAACTCAGTTTCAACTAGAAGGATAAAAAGCCTGGGAAATCTCCATAAACCATTGCCTGGTTGGTACACATCCTTTTCCATTAAAAGAAATTAGAGACCTGTTAGAGTTGCAGACCTAAGATTCTGTCAGTTATACTTTTATCACTATACGTGTTTTTTTCCAGCAATCAAATATCCATTATGTATTTTTATAACAATAATACAGGTTTGAACTGGAGCAGTAGTAGTAGAAGTCAAAACCTATTTGGTTGAGACATGGTGAACCTCATTACCTACAGCTGCAGGGGAAGAAGGCTTTGGTGAAATCTCTGACAACATTGCTGAAAACCTCATATATGTATGTTCTGATATGACACCACTATTTCTATCAGACCATAATTTACTAGGTTAGTCCCGTTTTCTGTTTTTGTGGCAAGTGGAAGTCTTAACTGTATTATGCCATACTATCTTGGGAGGCAAGAAATGAAAGTTTTTTTGTTGTTGATGGTGGAACAAGAAAAGAAAATTAAAGGAGGAGCCATGTCTTTTGTTATAAAAACAGGTCAACAAAAGGAGTCTTCCCATTAAAACATTATGCCTAGGAATACTACTCAGCCAGCTGTCAATTTGTTGTTGAACAGGAATGTCACGGCCTCAAAAACTGACATTCAAGTTAGCAGATCAGAATATGATATGCTTTTTTATTTTATTTATCTTTAGAAAAAGTTTTTGCAACAGAACATACAGATCAAAGGCATATGAGAGACCCTGGTTCCAAGGAACTGAAATATTATTTTGTTGCCTTTTTAGAGGATGAAACAACACGCAACAAAACAATGGATGCTGAACTTCAAGGTGCAAAGGATCTATCACTTGAATGTCCTATGTTTTCACTGTCCACGAGCATGTCGTGATTCAAAGCCCACTTTTAAGGAAAATGACATTTTTCTGCTTAGTTCTGCTATCATGGGATACAAACTGCTTTCAAAAGTAGGTTTCATTTGAGTCCCTGTTCCCAATTACCATAGCCAGCCTGAAATATGTGTAAGGGCAAGTTCCTGCCTGCTTGTTTCTGTACTGCACTACCGGAATACGGTCTGCCATTATCTGTAGAATTTCTGTCTGGAGGACTCCGTGGAAGGAACCCAGAGCCAGGAGTACTGGTAGTATTTCTTTTACATCCATGTGCTTCTTTCTTGGGGAAAAGGACCAAACTAGCACGTGAAAATAGGTATCGCAAGCAAAAGCAGAGACATCTATTGTTAACTTCTAATTTTGTACAAGAGGAAGAAATGGAACACCTGTGTATAACAACTGGATTCACTACTATAACTTTTTGCCAGGGTAGAACAGAATGACAATACTCTAGTGGCTGTTTTTTATTCCTTATTTTGCTTACACAAATTCTGAAATACCACTGGAATTTTTTCTCATATGGTGTTTTGACAAGCCAACCACTAGGATATATTAGGACACAACCCCCAGTATATTTAGTGATGTTGTCATCATTAAATGACTTTTGTGATTAGGTTGAAAATTCCACTGTCTGAAACTTGATCTGAGGGCGTAGATATAAAACTGCTCTTAGAGACCATTCCTCTTCTGAAACGGAACAAAGTTCAAACTCTATACTGGTAATTATGCTCATGTGCTGAAAATGAATGACTGTCTTACAAAACAGTGCAAACCAGGGACTCTAATGACATTGCCTGGATCATGCAGTTAACCAGCTGGTGAGAGAGTCAAATGTGCAAATCTGTATATATCGTGCATATAGCTGAAATACCAAAAGGAAAGGCAGTAAACTAAAACAATGGCCACTCTGAGCCTAACAAATTTCCTGTG
Organism: Protopterus annectens; assembly: GCF_019279795.1. Taxonomy (NCBI): domain Eukaryota; kingdom Metazoa; phylum Chordata; order Ceratodontiformes; family Protopteridae; genus Protopterus; species Protopterus annectens. Next base: position 908,178,282 of record NC_056745.1, read on the forward strand.
GGACTTCAGGACTGGGATGTTTTCATTGTGTTTTTTTTTTTCACTTTTGTAGAAGCAAGAACAGTCGTAAACAAAACACTCTTACTTATGCTGGCCTGCCTGTATATCCAGAAATGTTTGAAGTACTTCCAAGGCCGTAGGAATCTGATACTTGTGAGTACCAGTGTAAATCATTGCTGGACATCCCTCCCTACTATGATACTACTACTCTGATTCATTGGTCTGCTGTTATTCAATGCCACTGATCTACAAAAACCGAAATCGGTTTGCTATACCTAATGCAGGGTAAAGGGCAGTGAATAACTGATAAAAGTACTACATCTCATAATGGTGTGGAGAAGCCAGCTCGATAAGAAGGGCACTGTCCTTCAAGTTAATGCTGATTGGTTTTGATAATTGCAGAATGGTCATTTTTTTGACATACAGCTTCTATTTATTTTTTAACATTTGATTACCAGGAAAGTCCGACTATGTGGACAATCTTTTAAACTAATACAAAAAAAACACACACACACACCTGCAGCTTAAATAATTATAACAAATTAGACATAATATGACAACATTGGTTAAGAATAGATACAAGTTATACGACGATGATTTAATATTTAGAGAAATTATAGCCAGTTCACACAGAAATTTAAGGTAAGATAGTATGACACAAACAGGAACTGCAATATGAAGTGAGAGAAAAGCAGGCTTATGGCATATTCAGAGAGAAAGCCGGGGAGAGAAATTGACAGAGTACAGAAGTGAGTGAAGAAGGGAGAGTGAGGAGATGTAAGGTATGAATAGGGTACTTTATTTATCCTGGTGTTGAGCAAGAACAGAATCAACTTTTGGCTAGAAAGTCTTTCAGAGCAGTTTTGAAAGGTGAAAGGAAGGGAACTGACCTGATGGACACAAGGAGTTCCAGGCCTTAACAACATGGCAGGAGTATAGACAATGCCCAGCAAATTTGACAGGTTTGTGCAGACAAGACAAAAAACTGGAGCATAATAACTGACTGGGAACATAGTTGTGCAGAATGTTACTTAGTGCTGCACAAGCAGATGGATGCTGGACACTTTTATAGGTGGTAAGAAGCTGTGTAAACATTAGTTGATGGGATAGTTCTAACCAGTTGAAGTTTTTTATTGCTATACAGTGGTGGGTTCTGAAAAGAATATTTGCTGCAAATTTAACAACTCTGTTATAGCATTATTCAAGTGTTGGAGTTTTGTAATGCCTGGAGGTTAGTAAGGATGGGAGCAGTATAAAGAAGTGTGGGGAGGAGATAAGTAATGGCAAGTGTAGTTTTACTTGCATTGGTGAGAAATGGCTCTGTAAAGCACCTCTAATTTTTGATGAGTTTTTCTTGTGCAGTTTTTGCATATGCAGGTTGAATTTAAGATAATCATCCCCTATTATCCCTTATATCTGCTATGAAAAGTGACTTCAGTGGTTGTATTAGCGAGAAAGGACTTAAATTTTTTATTACTATTTTTTATGAGAGAGGGATTGGGAGGGGGTTATGTACTCACCACAGCATTCCATCTCTGTTGTCCATTTTAATTCTTCCTCAACTGTTGGATTCAGATCCAACCGCTGGATTTGACCTGGCCACTTCTTTCAGATCATAGAAGACAAACTCTCAAGCTCCTACCTTTTATCCATAATGCCTAATCATCCTACATGGCTCTTTTTTTTTGCTGCTCATAGACCTACAGACTAGTAGAGAATCAGATAATAATGGAATCGGGTTTCAAACAAAGGAATAGCGGTTCCTCCAATATCCTTCGATCCTTCTAGTAGTAAAGCAAAGGAGGGAGTTGATGGGAGGGAAGATGAGGAAAAATGAAAATGGACAACACAGATGGAACATTATGGTAAGTACATACATTTTTTATCTGATGTTGTCATTTTCATTTATTCCTCAACTGTTGGGACAGATTCCCCACCTACGTAAAACCCGAGAGGACTATAAGGTAGGATATTCCTGAGCACAGCTGAGCCAAAGGCAGCTCTTCCCCTAGAGACCAGATCCAATTTGTAATAAACAATAAAGGTATGCGCATAAGACCAAGTTGTAGCAACACAAACATCACCCAAGGAAGTTCTAGACAAAAAGGCTGAAAAGTTGTCACAAACCTGGTGGGATGGTAATACAATCAGTCAACCATTTGGCTAAATCAGTCTAGAAACGGATTTGCCTAATTCTGATTCAGAAAAAGAAAAAATAATTGTTTGGATTTCCTCAAATCTTTGGTTCTGTGAAGGTAAAAATGCAAATGATTGTGAACATCAAACAGATGTAATATGTTTTCTCCTTTGCTTGAGAAATTTGGAAAGAAAACTGGAAGGCTGACAATGTGATTGATATTAAATTCTGACACCACCTTAGGTAGAAAGGAAGGATTGGTCTGTAGAGATACTCTATCCTTGTTAAAAATTAAATAAGGAGGTTTAGAAGAAAGAGCCTGAAGTTCATACACTGTTATTGCAGAAGTAATAGCAACTAAGAAAATAGTCTTCCAGGTCAAAAATCTTAGTTCAGACTTGTAGCTGATGGCTCAAAGGGGGGCTGGGTTAAGGCTTGAAGAATAACATTTAAATCCCAAGGAAGATCAGGGTTCCTTGGGGGGGGTGGGAGTCTAAGTAAATATGTTCTTCTTAGAAAGGCATTGCAAAGCTTATAAGAAGCCAATGTCAAATTAGTTACTCCTATATGTACGTTAGAAATGGCTGATAATTGTACTCTGACAGTTGAGAAGCTAGTCCCTTCACTGAAAATCATAGCAAACAATTTGAGAACCTTAGAAATCAGTGCCGAAAAGGGATCTAAATTATTTGTGCGTGTCCAAAAAACAAATCTTTTCCACTTACTTTTGTAAACTTTTCTAGTGAAAGCTATGTGGGATGATAACAGAATGTGACCTACATGGAGAGGCGAGCCTAGGCTGTCTAGCAATCAATGGAACTGGAGAAGCCATGTGGTCAACTTGAAGTCTTGAATGCCGAGATGAGTCATATCTGTCGGGTGATTCAGTAGGTCTGGAGTTGGATCCAGAATCCAGGGATGATACAGAAGATGAGGCCAAAGGAATACAAACTAGATCTGATGAGGCAAGTGAGGGGCAATGAGGATAACAGAGTTCTTCAATCAAGATGCTTTCTGTCAAAATTTGGGTATTAGGGGTAATGGGGTTAGGCATAAAGGAGACCGGAGGGCAAAACATGAAGTACAGTGTCCCTCGTGGACTCCCCCACTGGGGGGATCAGGGCAAAGAACTTGCTGCACTTGTTGAGGTGAGAAGAAAACACATCACAGCATGGTTGACCCCACTGATGGAAAATCAACTCCACCACGTTGATCTTGAGAGACCACTCATGAGGCATTAAAATGGACTGCTTAACTTATCTGTAATCACGCTGGACTTCCTTGGCATGTGCATTGCCATCAGAAAGTGACTGGATGACCCACTGCCGTACTCTCATAGTTCCTCAACAAGAGGGTAAGATCTGGTTCCCCCTTGTTTGCTGATATACCAGATTACCTACATATTATCCATCTGAACTGCAACAGTCCTGGCTGGAAGAGTGTATTGGAAGGCCTGCAATGGTAGGAGGACAGCTCTCATCTCCATGACATTGATCTGCATGTTGGCCTCTTCAGGGAACCATGTGCCTTGGACAGTCCTATCCAACAACTCCCCATAAACAATCTGAGAGGGATCTGAGGACACTGTGGCCTTGGGTTGAGGGAGAACAAAGGGATGGCCTTCTTGTACTTGACTGGAATGGATCAACCACAGAAGGTAATTTCTGCAAGCTCATGTAATTTTGACTTGACTGGATAAAGGTTAATGGAGAACAGACCATTGAGTTGTGAGTGTCCATTGAAGGATCCTCATATGGTACCTTGCCAGCGGCACAAGAGTGATGGCCGCTGATATGGATCCCAATGCTTGGAGTATCAGACAAGCTGAAAGAGAAGACCTTTGAATGATCTTTTTGACTTGGAGTTGGATTGTTTGAATCTGGGAGGGAGAGAAAGAAGCTATTCGGGTGACCATGTTGAAGACAACACCAATGAATTCCAAAGTCCGAGTTGGTTTGAGTTGAGATTTGTTGTAACTGACTGAAATCCCCAGACGAAAGCACAACTGGAGTAAGAAGTCCTGAAATTGAATTAGTTGATTCCTGGTTGGAGCGGTTAGGAGCCAGTCGTCCAGTTATGGAAACACTCTGAGTCCCTGCAGTCTCAAGTGAGCTGCAACTACTGCCATATACTTGGTAAACACCCTGGGGGCTGTGAGACCAAGGGGTAGTGCTTTGAATTGGTAAAGACTGGCTCTCAGCCGGAAGTGTAGATATCTTCTGGAGTGTCTGTTCATTTTTATATGATAGTATGCATCCTAAAGAGCTACTAAGCATATCCATTCATCCTTGTGCAGACAGGGCAGAATGGAATGAACCGTGACCATCCGGAACTTTGCATAGCGAACTGATGATTAAGTTTGCTGAGATCCAACACTACTCTCCAGTCCTCTGTCTTTTTTGGCACTAAAAGGAATCTTGAATAAGTTCCGGACTCTTTCTGGTCTGGGGTGACTTCTTGGATGCATCCTTTTTCTAGCAGCTTGTTTATTTCTAGTGCTGCTGCTTCCCTATAACTGGGTGGATCATCAGGGACTTTGTTTGATACCTGGAAGAATTGGAAAATGATACTATATAACCTCTGAATATTATCCTTTGCACCCATATATCTTTTGTAATTTCTAGCCAGGCTCTCTGCTGCAGGGAAAAATGACCCTCAACTGCCTTCAGAGATGGACAGTCAGGCCTCCCTTTCAGAAGCGCTGATAGGCTCTGCTAGAGAAAGTATCCCTAGAGCCTTTGTTATGTGGATCACCTCTGACACAAGGATGGTGTCTTTCATTTGAATTCCCCCCTCTGCCTCAGGGGAAACTGTCTCCATGTAGATCTTGGAAAGGACCCTGTGATTTTCTAAACCACATTTTCCATCCACCTTATTGGTTCCTAGAAAAGGTCCTTTGAAGGGTTGAAAAATGTATGCCCACAGCAGCCGGGTTTTGGCTTCCTGCTCACACCTAGAGAGGGTGTCTTTTACTTTGGGGCCAAATAGGGAGGTTCCATTAAAGGGAGCACTGACAAATGAAGATTTGAAGTGTTCTGCAAAGTCACATAAGAGCATGCAAGCATGTCTACTGATGGAAATACCTGAACCCGCAACATAAGGTACCTTCAGTCATGTGGGAGATAAGCTTTATGGACAAATTTGAAATAGACTAAAGGGTAGCCAACTGCTTGGAAATAGTACCCTCTACCTAGAAGATATGCTCCCAGAGAGGGATTTTGAATATTTCTTGATCGAATCCCTCTGGAGTCTTGTAAAATGTGCCAAATAATTCAGCGATTTGAGGGTGAAAATCAGTGAAACAAAGACACGCTTCCCGAATCAATCCTATCCAGCAACCTAAACTCCTTGTTAGAGGGGTGGACAGGGGATATTTTTTCTGCCAATTCCTTCTTAGTGGCCACCGCTATGACCATGGTATCAATATGTACTCCTTAAATCCAGTGTGGCCTATCCTTAGGTGGTTAACAAAAAAAATTCCAACTCCAAGAACATCAATACTTTATTACAGCAAAGCTTTCGGATATAAATCCTTCTTCAGTGCATTATACGGTCTGTAACATTCTTTCAGTTTTTGTAAAACAAGACTAAAATCATGTGAGCACGGCTAGCTAATCACATCATCTCTACAATAATTCAATTAACATTTTAGCTTACAGATATAGCAGTTCCTTAAAAAGCTTCCTTAAAAAGTACTCAGACATACTTTCAGCTCAATTTATAAATACATACTAGAACTATATACTTAATAAATCTATCAGTCTAATAAAATATTTACTACAAAAATGTTTTACATGCTCAAATTATTTGCACATATACAAAAAAATACATATAGTACATACACACATTTAAATACCTAGTATACACATGGTTAGTATTAAGCCAGTTTTAGCAACTGGACAAATGCAACTGCACTATTATTTTATTTATTTATTTATTTCAGTTTGATTACCGGGGAGGTCCACTGGGCTTGGGGGCCCATTTTCAGTGGAGGCCCTGGGAGAAAAGCTCCAGCAGGAAACAGCAGTCTAATTACATAAAAAATTCAGAGACAGTTGTATTATAAATAACAATTAGCAATAAAAGAAATAAAATGTTAACAATTTCAATTGTTCAGGAGGAAATACTGGCTTATGGCATTAAATCAGGATTTACTAATTAGGTATCTATGTGGAGTATATTAAAGAGGTTAGGTAGGTAAAAGAGGTTAGCCAGGAGAGAAGTGGGATGACAGCTTGAGAGGTATGGGCTGGAGAGTGCAATTGCATTTCCTGTTTAGGCAGAGGTAAGAATGAAGATGGCTTTTGAAGATGTTATGGTTGGTGTAGGACCTAAGTGTGTAGGGTAGGGAATTCCATTTTTTGGCTAGGTGAAAGGATAAGAGTAGTTGACCTGCGGGGGACTTAGGTTTTTGTACGGTGATTAGGTTTTGGTGAGAAGATCTAAGTGATCTATAGGGGGTATAAGGCTGTAGAATGTTAGATAGAGCAGGGCAGTTTGTAGGGTGGAACAATAATTTGTGGGCTGTTATGATTTGGAGAAAGTCAAGGTGATTAGGGAGTTCAAGCCAGTTTAGGGAGTGGAGGGAGGTGCAGTGATGAGAGGAGGATTTGGCATTTGTGGCAAATCTAGAGATTTTGTTGTAGCATTGTTCCAGTTTGGAGGTAAGTGTGGAAGATAAATTAGTGAGGAGGGGAGCACCATACAGAAGGGAGGGAAGTAGGAAGGTAGAGGCAAGGGTAAGTCTGGTGTGAGGAGAGAGGAAGTGGTTGTTTCTATACAGTAAGCCAAGTTTTATGTGTGTTTTTTTTGATGTTTAGCTGCATATGGTCATTGAATTTTAGTTGGTCATCAATTATAATGCCAAGAAGCTTGGTGGAGGAGACAATCTCAATGGTGGAGGTGTTGTGGCTGGTAATTAAAAATGAGTCCTTCTCTAGAGAGGATGATTCAGATGGGGTGAAAAGGAGGATCTTAGTTTTGTTTGCATTTAGGGCGAGATGATTTTGGAGCATCCAGTTTTCAGTGGTTGAGAAGGCACTCTGTGTTAGGACTTTTAGTTCTGTTAGATTAGGGGCACAACAGATTAAAGTGGAATCGTCAGCATATTGCACAATTTTGGTGTTGGGAATGGCTTTGTGGAAGTCATTAATAAAGATGTTGAATAATAATGGGCCGAGTATGGAACCTTGGGGTACTCCAGTGGGGGTAGGAAGGAAAGTAGAGGTAGCTTGGCCCCATTTCACAGCTTGGGACCGGTTTGAAAGGTAGCTGGAGAACCAAGAAAGAGTTTTTTGGCAGAGGTTGAGATTAGAGAGGTGGTTTAGAAGGTGGGAATGAGAGATGGTGTCAAAGGCTTTGGATAAATCTAGAAGAACAGAGGAGACTATGTTACCGGAGTTACGTGCTGAGTTGACAGTGCAAGAAGCAAAGAAGGGCGGTGGTAGTACTGTGTCCAGGGCAGAAGCCATGTTGGGTAGGAGAGAGTAGTTGGTGTTTGGTAAGGAATGGCAAGAGCTGCAGGTGGATACATTTTTCAAGAATTTTGGAGATAGGGGAGAGGATGGCTATGAGATGGAAGTTGGAGACAGTGCAATTTTTGCCACCCTTGTGGAGAGGCAGAATGAAGGCAGAGCGCCATAGTTTGGGTACGTAGGATTCGAGTAAAGACCTATTAATTAGGATGCTGACAGGTATGGCAATAGAGTCAGAAGATATTTTTAGGAAGGAGGATGGAATGCTGTCAGGGGCATTGGAACAAGGCTTTAGTTTTTGGGGAAGTTTCTTTATTAGGTCGGTGGATACAGGTTTGAGTTCGAAAGAGGGGGCAAGAGATAAGGGGACTGAAGATTGAGCAGGGAGGGGGGAGGGTTATTGTTGGTGAAAGTCTTGGTTAGCTCAGCGATAGAAGAGGTGAAAAATGAATTGAAAAGGGAGGCTATTTCAAGCTCAGATTTGCTGGTATCGGGGAAGGGGTTGTTTGTTGTACCTGGTCTAAGGAGGGAATTAATAGAATTCCAGAATTGTTTGGGATTTCTTGCATGGTTTTCTTGTAGTTTGATGTAGTAAGACTTTTTATCTCTAATGACTTGCTTTTTGACTAGGTTTCTCAACTGCTTATATTGAAGGAAGATTTCTGGTTGCTTATGTTTAAGGTGGGCTTTCCAGGTTTTATCTCTTTGAAGCATTATCTTTTTTGTGTCATTAGTGAGCCAGGGGGGAGCTATTTGTTTTGACTCTTTTTGTTGTAATAGGGGCTTGGGAGTTAAGAATGTAGAATTGAAGTAGTCAACGGCTTTGTCTAATGGTAGTGTTTTTAGGGGGTTCCAGTTGGTTAGCTTAAGAGAGTTGGAGAAAGAAGTAGGGTTAAAGTTAGATATGTTACGAGTATGAATGTAGTGGTGAGAGTGAGGGGAGGAGGGAGTAGCTCGAATGGCGAAGGCAGGGAAATGGTCTACTAATGGGTCAGGAGTGACGCCTGATTTCATAACTTTGTTTGGATGAGATACTAGGATCCAGTCGAGTATTATGCCAGGGGGATTAGTTTTGTTGGGTTGAGTAATGGAATTAGTAAGTTGAGTGAACTTGAATAGGTGATGGCTATAGTGGGATTGGTGTTATTGATTTTTCCCCAGTCAATATTTACATCACCCAAAATGAAGGTTTCCAGGTTAATATTGGAGGAGGTCCAGGAGAGGATGTCTTCTAGAGTATTGGTATTGTTACCAGGGGGAATATAAAGGCAAATGATGCAGATGCTTTTATGGTTGTTTATTTTCAGTAAACCAATAACAATTTCAGAGTTATTGAAAGAGGGGATGGGGTTAGGGTAGGGAGTAATGGACAGGAGGTTGGAGTAAAGTAGAGCAACGCCACCAACTCTTTTATTTGGTTGGTCAGATCGGAGACAATGAAATCCTGGAGGTAGGAATTTTGAGTCAGTAATGTGAGGTTTTAGCCATGTTTCAGTGATAGCAGCTATGTCAGGAGAATTGTGACTGAGCCAGGCATGGAGGAGGGTTAATTTATTTTTAAGCTTTGGGCGTTAATAGTGAGGAATTTGAGGTTTTTGTTAGAGGATTTGTTGTTGGAGTGTGGGAGATTAGTGGGAGAGAAATTAGGGCCTGGGTTGGGGTGAATGTCACCAGATAAATAAAGGTAAGGGGGATGGGGGATGTTTGTTTTGGATTTGTATTTTGTTGGAGGAGGGTGGTAAGGATTTGGTTTAAGTTTGAAGTTATTATTTAAGGTTGGGAAATGTTTTACTTTTAATAGAAGTGTAGGGTGGGAGGGAAATAAGGAAGCAGAGATATTATGGTAGTGGGAAGTAAGGAGGTTCTGGGGAGTAAGACGAGGGGAGAGTATATGGAAATTAGTATAGTTGGATATTTGGTATAGGTATAATAGAAGGAAGGGGAAGGATGAGAGTAGGAGGAGTTTGGATGGAAGTGTGGGCATGGTAGTTTGAGTTGGTAGGAAGTGATAGAAAAAAGAAGGTGATGAGATGTTAGGAGTGTGGGGGGAATGGTCAAGGGAGGAAAGATGGGGTGGAGGAAGGGGAGGGGCAGGTTTATCAGGATTGGTTGGTGGAGAGGGAGTGGCTGGTAGGAGGGGAATAAATGTAGGAGCACTGGGGGCAGGGTAGGGGAGCGGAGTGAGCCTGCAGGGCGAATGGAGCGGGAAGAGCCAAGGAGGCGGGAAGGCCTGATAAACAATCAGCAACCTAAGGCTGGAGAAGAACTATAGCAGGGGTGCAGGTATATGGTTGAAAATGTCTTTTATTGTGGTTTGTTTTAGTTTATAACTAGGACTTTATGTTTGGTTCATGAAGAACACACTAAAAGTAAGTATATGAGTGAGTGCAGGTAATATTATGGTTTCTTTATTGTAGGGCAGTGACACTTTTTGACAGGGAAAGTTGGTTGAGCAGGGAGAGGGATTATTACTGTTCTGTTTGTCTGGAGTATGCTGCCATCTAGTGGAAAATGGAGGGAAGTACACACCGAGGAAAAGATGTTCCACAGAGAAGGTAGGTTTATAGAGATTAGATAGAGGCAATTAGGGGAGAAGACTGAAAGACCAAGGATGAGGGGGGGCCTGTGCAGTGACCAGTGGTAGGCTGCTTTCATATGCACCAAGGTAGAATGCTGCTCCAGGTTAGGTAGTGGTTAAAAAAATAAACAAATGCAAGATATTACATACACTGAGTCTCCTTAGCAAGGGAGAAAGGGTCCCAAAAATTTACTATAGCTCAAGTGGATTGTTCACGGTCTTCTTCTCTTTGGGAGGGATCTCCTGTCTGTTCAGTGAAGAAGGGGGAAAGCACTCTGGGGAGCAACTGAAAAGGAGAGTGAGAAAAATAAGTTAAAATAGAGTGTACTGGTATTTAAGTCTTGTTTTACAAAAACTGAAAGAATGTTACAAACTGTGCAATGCACTGAAGAAGGATTTATATCTGAAAGCTTTGCTGTAATAAAGTATCAACGTTCTTGGAGTTGGATTTTTTTTTGTTATTCAGCTTTTATCTTCTAACTTCTGGTTTATCACTACATCAGCCTTTGGTCTTAAGTTACTATCCTTAGGTGGTGCCAGGATCTTATCTGGTCTATTAGGGACTGGCTCAGTCCTGTCAGGCTCCTTTCATGCCCATCAAGAGACTAAATCAATTAGCTCATTGGTGGGCGAAACCACCCAGGAGTTAGACGGACCAGCTACAAAGGCCTCCAGGAACACCAACTCCTCATGGGAAGGGTTATTGGGGAACCAACCACACCTTTGTTTTAGGAGTTCTAGGATGTCTCCAAATGAGAGATCTGGGTGATGATCTGGGGGACCCTTCCCCTTCATCAGTCAGTGTCCTTAGTGACAAACTGTTGGGGAGAATCAAAGTGCCTCCTTTTGCTCTTTCGCTTCTGAGGAACCTCCTCAGTGGGATGCTCCGGGGAGGTAGCAGAAGAGATGACTATACCCTGCTGGGGGGTCTGGAGACTGGTTTGGGCTGGCTGTCTCTGCGGAACAGAAGACTGAGGCTCTGGATGCAGAATGGAATGGGACTGGGGAGTTGGAGCCGAAGAGGGTAGAGAAGTCTAAACTCTTGGAATAGAGAAGGCTCTCTCCACTACCTTGAAGGCAGAATGCCTGGGAGAAAGAGAAACTAATGGATCTGAGAAGGCAGGCTTCCAGACCATTGGCTCCCTTCATCCCGCAAGTAAACTACCTCAAGGAGGGAGTCTGAGTTGAGCTGTCTAGCGCTGAGGCTCCGAGGGGTAGAGACAGCTTTGACAACTCTGGAGTTAAATCCAACACCCCGGAGCCAGTGCCAATGCTACAGCTCCAAGAGTTGTCCAACTTTTAAGTACTCAGCATCAGACAGCTCAGAGATACCATCGGAATTGAAGATGCCAGCATCTTCATATCTGAGGCAGACGACTCCAAGATCTTTGGATCAGATGGCTCCAAAACCGAAGGTTGGATCGGAGAAGGAGCTAATATTGGAAGTGTGGTACTAACAACGGTCACTGGCCCAATGGGGTCACAGCCGTGACAACTCCCATTTGTATCTGCATCCTTAGAAACTTCCTCATCATCCTATCTACATCAGCTTTGGATAAACTTTTGGAAGCCCGAACAGACAATGCTGTGGATGAAGGTATTGGGTGGTGATGAGGACATGCCAAAAAGGACAATGGGGGACAACAGATAACTGGCTCAAACAGTAACTGAGGTGAATAGATCTGGGGTGATTTGAGAGAACTAGGACTCGTATCCAAAGCAGTTGGATCTGACTTTTTAGCTTGTTTGAGAGGAGGATCTGAGGACAGAGCCAAAACAGCAGCTGTTGTCAGAACCAGAGATCTCTTACGAGACTCTTTGGAATGAGAATCTCCTTTTTTCTCTAACCTTTTAGGGGTTGGAGCCCAAGAGGCCATAGATGGAGGTTTAGAGGGCAGCAATCCCCTAAGACTTAGCTTATTCTTATGGTCAATTAAGGCACGGGCATTAAATCCCTTACAAATGTCACAGTTTGGGTCCAAGTGAGAAGGCTCTAAACAGTACATGCACTTTCAATGTGTGTCTGAATTTGGGAATTTTTTTTTATATACATATAGAAAAGAAAGGAAATTACCAGCAATGGTAAGTGTGAGAAGAAATACAAAAAGTACAATACTGGGAAAGGATTCCAGCTATGGCAGTGAAGAATAATCTAAAAGTAAAGGGAAAAAGTTGTAACCTTAGGACCAACAAGGGTTAAAAGGAGGAAAAAGAACAAAAGATATAAAAATAATAAGAATTATACAGAAAAAACAGCTAACTCTCAAAAAACTCTTAAGGTTCACTCAAGAGTTTCCGAACCTACGTCTGAACGCTATGGTGGCAAACGAGATCTGAAGTATGTAGGGTGACTAGGGCATTATGGGTAAAGGGAGGAGCTGAAGAGTTTCAGTGTTCTACTATCTGGAAGAAGTGGCCGAGTCGGATCTGAACCCAACAGTTGAGAAATGAATGAAAATGACATCATCAGATCTTGACTTCTAATTTACTTAGAGACTGCAGGGTGAAAAATGTATTCCCCATCTAGCACTGTTTTTCCCTTATCTTTTATCTGCTGCATAATTTTCTGATTCAGAATCGCAAAGCAAAAATTTTCATATGCAGGTGTATTTAGAATCAAGGGCTTTTACTTTATCAGAAAAATACTGGGCTCATAAAGTACAGTTTTGTACCTACCATAAATGTAGATGTCCAATAGGAATGCATCTGCAGTCCTTACAAATGGGTTGTCCTGTCAGGCAGCCCTTCGGTCGGCCGGATTCCAAAGTCTGGGTCTGGCTTCGCTGGTGTCGACTTCACCCGACGTCATTAAGCAGTTCTTCGGGTATAAAGGCATCAGCCGACGCCATTTTCCTCAGTGTTTCTTGCCCCAGATGCCAGGTGCCCTCTTGGATGGCTAAATTTGGATAAATGCCAAAGTTTCCAAATAGTAGAGAGCAAACACATAAAATAAGCATGTATGTACATATATACAAACAAATACACCATAATAGATCCCCCCCAAGCTAGCTGAAGGTTGGCAAATACCCTAGGAGTACCTCAGAGGGGAAGGTGGGTGGATAATCCTGACTGCAGATGCATTCCTATCGGACATCTACATTTATGGTAGGTACAAAACTGTACTATGTCCTTCAAGGATGCATCTGCAGTCCTTACAAATGGGTAGAATACCATAGCTAAACTAGGGGAGGAGGAAAAGAGTAGAGACTATGGTGTAGTTAGGATCCCTTGCAAAACAGCAGTGGCAAAACCTGCACATCTAGAGTATAGAGGTAAATTGTAATGCTTGGCAAATGTATGCACGGAGGTCCAAGTAGCAGCCTCTTAATGTCCTTGGTAGCCAAAGAAAGCTGTGGTAGTGGCTGTAGCCCTTGTGGAGTGAGGCCTGATGTTCTCTGGGGTTTCTTTCCATGGTAGGAGTAACAAAATCTAATGCAATTTCCTATCCATTTGGAGATTGTCTGTTTTGAAATTGGTTTTCCTTCCTTTCCTGTTGCATATGCTACCAGAAGCTGGTCAGTTTTCTATTGTTTTTGTCCTGTCCAGGTAGTAGCGATTGTCTATGTACATCCAAGGTATGCAAGAGTCTTTCCTTCTCCCTGGTTGGGGAAGAATGTAGGAAGTTGGATAGCCTGATTTAAAGAGACTCTGGATACCACCTTAGGCATAAATGTAGGATTTGTTCTCATGGACACTCTATCTTGATGGAAGATCAGGAAGGGTTGCACTGCCATTAATGCCTGTAGTTCAGAGACCCTTCTTGCTGAAGTTATTGCCAGCAGGAAAGCAGTCTTCCAGGATAAGTATTGTAATTCTGCTGTTGCTGCTGGTTCAAAGGGAAGTGTCAATTTTCAAGCACAAAGTTCAAGTCCCATGCTGGCAATGGAGGTTTCCTGGGAGGTTTCACATTTTTAATTCCTCTCAGAAACTGTCTGAGCAGAGGATGAGAGAAGAGAGGAGGATCCAAGCTGTATTCTGCTGAAATAGCTGATGCATGTATCTTGATGGAAGAATAGGACAGGCCTGTATGGAAGTGCTCTGCCAAGTACTCCAGGATGTTGGCTATGTTCACCAGTGTCACATCTTGCCCCTTTGCAGTACTCCAAATGAGATATCTTTTCCATTTTGCTGCATAATTCTTTCTTGTTGAAGGTCTACGAGCCTCCAGGATTATGTCTTTAACCCTTTGGGATAAATTTGGGTTAATTGCTGTTATGTAATGTTCCAGGCAGTTAGCTGCAGTCTCTTCAGGTTTGGATGCAGGATGTTGTAGTTGTTCTGTGTTAACAGCAATGGGATCAGGGGGAGTGTCCATATTTGTTCCCGAGACATGCTCCTCAGCAAGGGATACCAATGTTGTCTTGGCCAGTCTGGGGCTATCAGAATGATCCTCGGACGTTCCTCTTTGATCTTCAGAAGCACCTTGTGCATCAAAGGAAGTGGTGGGAATGCGTATGCTGTCAGATTTTTCCAACTGAAAGATAGGGAGTCCACCTTCCAAGCAAGTGGGTGGTACGTCCTTGTGCAGAATTTCTTGGGGATGCAAACAAGTCTATTTGTGGTAATCCCCATTCTCTTGTGATGGCTTTGAAGATGTCTGGATGCAGCATCCATTCTTGGGCATCTGTGGTAGTTCTGCTTAGTATGTCTGCTAGAATGTTTTCCTTCCCCGGTACAAAAATTGCTTGTAACTGAATGTTGTAGCTCAGAGCCACATCCCATAGGTCCAGTGCCAGCCGGCATAGAGGATATGAATGTGTGCCTCCCTGTTTGTTGATGTACCACATAACTGTGGTGTTGTCTGTCCTTATCATCAACTGACCTTCTTGGAGAAAAGGTCTGAATGACTGGATTGCCAATTTTACTGCCATCATTTCCTTTAGATTTGTGTGCAGGTGCAGCTGGTCTTGAGTCCATAGGCCTTGAATGCACTTGCCCAGCATGTGTGCCTCGCAACCGAGGTCTGAGGCATCTGTCATGATGGTTTGTCTTGGTTGACTGTTGCAGAAGGGCAATCCTGTGTTTGATTGACAGGCCTGAGCCCACCATAGGAACTCTTGCTTCAGGCATGGGATTATTGGAATTTTGGTTTCTAGGCTATGCTTGTGTTGGGACCACAAATTCTTTAGGTAGCTTTCTCATATGCAGTCTGGCATGAGGGACCAGTATTATGCAGGATGCCATGAAGCCTAGAGCTTGTAGCACTTTTCTTGCAGTTAGATGGTTCTGCTTTGTTAATGCCAAGAAATAGAGAGGTAGTTGCTCTTTCTTTTCTGCAGTTAGGAATGCCATTTGTTTTGATGTGTCCAGTTCTGCACCCAGAAAGGTTATTCTTTGGGATGGAATCAGCCTTGACTTTTTTATATTGACTGTATATCCCAGGGCTTGCAGCAGGTAAATGACTCTTTGTAAGTCTTCTGTTAGCTTGCTTTTGTTGTCCGCTTGTATCAGGCAGTCCAGGTAGGGATAAATTTGAATCCCCTGAAGTCTACAATGAGCGATTACTGATGCCAGGCATTTCATGAACACTCTGGGTGCAGTAGATAAGCCAAAGGGCAATGCTGAGAATTGATAATGCTCTGATCCTGCAAGAAATCTGAGGTATCTTCTGCAAATTGGTCGTATGGGGACGTGCAGGTATGCCTCCTTGAGATCTAGAGTTACCAGCCAAGACTCCTTGCCCAGCATGGGAAGAAGCTGCTGTAGAGTCAGCATTTTGAATTTTGGAACAATGAGGAATGTGTTTAAAGCAGACAGGTCTAGAATAGGCCTCCATTTGTTTTCTTTTCTTGGTACCAGGAAGAGTCTGGAGTAAAATCCCTTTCCTTGCTCCATAGATGGTACCTTTTCGACAGCTCTCATTCTTAATAATTGAGATATTTGCTTTAGAGCTTCTGTCCTTTGAGTAGGTGGTAGGTTTGGCATTCCTCTTTTTCCTGGTAGAGTATGGAAATGGAACCTGTAACCTTGGTCTATAGTTTGCAAAATCCATTTTTCTCTTGTGATGCAATGCCAGTTCTTTGAAAATAAGGTTAGCTTTCCGCCTAAGGGTGCTTCTAGTTGTTCCCTGGTGTGCCACCGCCAAGTCACTGTGATTGAGTTGTTGTAGTGGTGGTGGCTGCATCCGTGCCTCGCTGGTTGTTACCTTGCCACTGGCGTCCCTGTAGGCACCCCTGGATTGGTTTCTGCCTCTAGAGCCTATTCCTGCCTCTTTGTGTCTTAGAGGAGTCCAGAAAGGACCAAGGCCAGTTCCTGCTAAACCTTGGAGGTTGAACCTGTAAGAAATCTTTCACTGTTTGTACAGATTTTGCCTTCTCTTCCATCTTTTAGTACCTGCTGTACAGGGAACCAAATAAATTGACCTTGTCCATGGGTGCATCCAAAAGCTTTGATTTGACATGGTCTGGTAATGCCTGTTCTTTCAACCATGCATGCCTCCTGATAACTGTGCCAGTCATGGCTGATCTAAAGGAAGCCTCCAGTGCATCATAGCCACATTTTAAAGAATGGTTACTAACCTGCTGTATGTTATGTACCATTTCTTGAACATACTTTTATCTAAAGATTCTTCAGAAGACAGCTTTTAGTTAACTGGTCAAGCATAAACTCTTGATATTGAATCATATGAAATTGGCAGTTCAAAGCCCTAGCTGACAAAGTAGCAGAAGTGTAAACTTTTTTACCCCATCTCTCTAAGGACCTGGATTCCCTTTCAGAGGAGGGGTTTTAGAAGTAGCTGCTACAGCTTTAGGGCCCTGGGAGATAGTCTCTGGATCTGCAAAAGGAGCCTTGTATAAATGGTGATGAGTGTCCGGGACCCTGTAGAACCTATCGGGCTTAGCAGGAGCCGGAGGTAATGAATCAGGAGCAGTGCAAGCATCATTAAATGCATCATCTACAACAGAAAGAACTGGAGGTATAGCTAAAGGCCTATGTTGTGGCAAATGTAGAAAGGTCCTAAGCCTTTTCTGGAGTCTGAGAAATCTTGGCCCTGCCACTGAAATTGTTCCCTCATAGCATGCAAGGTTTCCCAAAGGAAAATTCCTCAGGCGGAGAGGCTGAAAGGATGGACTCTTCAGCATCAGAGTCTTCGGAGAATAAGGAGCCTCAGGAGGGTCTGTATGTTCTGAGTCATCAGAGGAATCATCTGGATACTGGCTCAGGGGCTCTGCTCTAGGCCTCTTTTCTGGAGGAGGGAGAGAGGCCCTGGCTGGATGGGGCAGGGATCCACGGATTACACAGATGAGCTCCTCAGCCAAACAAAGCATGTGGGGCCTGGTGCTGGGCCTGTGAGAGGGGGTTTGGCAGGCACCGTTTTGATGCTTTGGCTGCTTTAGCCCTGGCAAGGCCTTAAGACATTGCTGCAGGAGGCCTAGCTCCACGTGCAGAGGTTGAAATATCCAGGGAATGGTGTCTGATAATTCCTGTGAAACCGTAACAGAAGGTTGGATTTCAGAAGCGATTCTACCAGGTTAGAAGAGGCCGGTAGAAGGCATGGTTTCGCTGAAGAAAGAACCGCTTGCTCGGTTTCGCGAAACCGAGACACTCGCGTGCTTAACCGCGGTTTCCACGGACCGCGAGTGTCGGTCCTTTTCTTTGCTTTTGGTAATTTGCGTTCGGAGGATCCGACGGCATAATATAGGCAAAATCAGAGCTGAAAATCTGTTCAGCAAACTCCGACCGACGTCTAAGCATCCGTCGGTTAAAAGAGGCACAGGCTAGACAAGCTGCTACGTCGTGGTCTGGGCCTAAACAATGTATGCAGTAGGAGTGGAAATCTTTATGAGGTATTTGTTTCCCACAAGATAAACAGTTATTCACTTTCTCTGACATCGGCTGAGGCAAGAAAGAGTCCCCAACGGGGTACTTAGCTTTTTAGAAGTCTTCAATATTCGGTTGTAGTAATCTCTGGATCTGACCGACCGCACTTGCGAACAGCTTCTGCTTGGGCACCACGCTGCAAGAAAGACTGAGGAAAATGGCCTGATGCCTTTATACCCGAAGAACTGCCGCAATGACGTCGGGTGAAGTGCGACACCAGCCGAAGCCAGACCCAGACTTTGGAATCCGGCCGGCCGAAGGGCTGCCTGACGACAGGACAACCCATTTGTAAGGACTGCAGATGCATCCTTGAAGGACATCCATGTAAGCTGCATATTAGCCAAATCAGAAGCAGCATCCAGAAAACATGCATTGACTGCATCCATGGCCACAATTCACAATATGTGATCTATTTTTGTCAGTAGCTTAAAAAGGTTTTTCAATATTTCTATTATGGAGACATCTACAGTAACTTTTTGTCAAATATTCAAACTGCTTCAAAACACTGGAATGATATAACACAGCACTGTGGTAATTTATAACTCAGACACAAAGTATGGGCTATTTTCCAAACCCTAGCAAGTACCTTACTTTCTTCTCTTGATGGAGGTGACCGTAGTGCAGAACTGATGCCTGAATACTTGTAAAGCTCCAATTCAAATGAATCTGGAAGATTCAATATATTTTTATACAGATAATTGTACTTCACAAGCACTCAATGAACCTTTATGGCTTTTTTAGGAAAGTACAGGTGTGTACACTTACCATAAATGTAGATGTTCGAGTGTATTCACTGTTGCAGTCAACACTTGTGGGGCTATCCCTGCTGGGTAGCCCTCAGCTGGCCCGAATACCAGAGTAAAAGATTTCCCTCCTGCGTCAGCTGTCGGGCGCCTGAGACTGATGTCAGGTCATCAGGGCTATAAAAGGAGGCAGCCAACGCCATTACATCAGTTTTTCTTGCTCCCAACATATAGGAGCCCTGCCAAAAAGGCCTGAAGAAGGCCAACTTGGGGTAGCCCATTATCTATGATGGAAATAAAGAGGGGGAAGGTGGGAGGGGAAACAGGACTGCAACAGTGAATACACTCGAACATCTACATTTATGGTAAGTGCACACAACTGTACTATGTTCTTCATGTTTCACTGTTGCCATCATCACTTGTGGGAAGATTCCCAAAGATTCCCAAAGATGAGAAGTAGGGTGGAAGGAAGGAAGGGAAGGGAAGAAGCCGGATTCTAGGCTTGCACTTTTTTAAGTGGAAGCCAGCATGACCTGCAGGACTGCTGAAGCAAAGCCTGCTCAGGATTTGGAGAAAACAGCCAGCTGGTAGTGTTTGGTGAAGGTGTGAACTGATGTGCAGGTGGCAGCTCCTAAAATATCCTTGGTAGGAACGCCTCTAAGAAACGCAGTGGAAGTTGATGCTGCCCTAGCAGAATGGGTTATGACTAATTTGGGAGGCATCTTTCCATGAAAGGAGTACCAGAAATTGATCCAGCGTGATATCCATTTAGAAATGGTCTGCTTGGATATGGGTTTTCCCTCTGCCCCCAGAGCAAAGCTGACCAGCAGCTGGTCCGTCTTTCTGAAAGACTTGGTCCTATCCAGATATAAGCTGTCTGCGCACATCTAATGTATGCAGAATCCTTTCCCCCTTATTTTGTGGGTTTGGGAAAAGGGTAGGGAGATGGATAGCCTGATGAAGGGTCACGTCAGAGACCATCTTAGGCATAAAGGAGGGGTTGGTTCTAAGAGACACTCTGTCTGCATCGAAAATAATGAAGGGTTCAATGGCCATGAGGGCCTGCAGCTCAGAAACCCTCCTGGCTGAGGTTATGGCCAGCAGGAAGGCAGTCTTCCAAGAAAGCTGCTTCAGTTCTGCTGAGGCAGCTGGTTCAAAAGGAGGCAAATTCAATTTTTCTAGGACAAAGTTTAGGTCAAATGCTGGAGCAGGTGGCCTTCTAGGTGGTTTGATGTGTGACACCCCTCTAAGGAATTGTTTTAATAAAGGATGCGAAAATATAGGTTGCAATGTTGGGGAATGAGCAGAGATAGCTGAGGCATGTATTTTGATAGAGGTGTATGACAATCCCTTCTGCACGAGCTCTGCCAGGTAGTCGAGAACCAATGCAAGTGTGGCATGGGTGATGCTTTCACCCTTATTGTTGCACCAGACAGTAAAGCTTCTCCATTTTGTGGAATAGGATTTCTGAAGGCTGGGCTTCCGGCTTCCTTAATGATATCCAGAACCTGCTTGCTCAAAGGTGCCCTGATATCTACCTCTGGGGTATAAAGTCATGCAGATAGGATGAGAGTTTGAAGATTTGAATGCAATACTGACCCTTTTTTGTGGGTTAGTAGCTTTGCTGTGAGAGGCAGGCTCATGGGTAGCTGCCTGGGCCAGTTTGGGGCAATAAGGATAGCCCTTGGCCCTTCCTCCTTGATCTTTAGAAGTACCCTGGGAATCAGTGGCAAGGGAGGGAATACGTACACAAACAGGCTGCCCCCAGTTCCAAGCTAATGGGTGGAACTCCCTGGAGCGGAACCTGGTCAGCTATCTATTTTCTACTGTTGAAAAGAGGTCTACCTCCAGCATCCCCCAGAGGTGTATGATGCTGAGGAAGGTCTCCCTGTGTAGCTACCACTCGTGGGGGTCTAGGACACTGAGCTGGTCTGCCAGGGTGTTGTGTTCCCCTGGAATGTACTGGGCTATCAGATGCAGTCTCATCATTGAGGCTGTCTGCCAGATTAGCATAGCTAGGCAACAAAGGGGGTAGGAGTGTGTGCCCCCTTCTTTGTTGATGTACCACATGACCATGGTGCTGTCTGTTTTGATCAAGAGTACTCCTGGTCTGAGGTGGACTTTGAAAGCTATTATTACCCTGTGCACCGTCAGCATTTCTTTCAGGTTGACATGGAGGGCTAGATCTCCCTGGTCCCAAATGCCTTCAGTAAACATATATCCTATGTAATCGCCCCAGGCTGTGTCTGAGGCATCGGTGGTGACGGTCTGGCCTTGGGGAAGGGTGTTAAAGGGTAGACCCCTGTTCAGGGTACATACTTCTGCCCACCATAAAAGTTCCTTCCTCAAGCAGGGTATCAGTGGCAGCTGGTGCTCCAGTGACTGTAAGTGTTGGCACCATAGGTTTCTGAGGTACCAGTGTAGTTTTCTTATGTGGAACTTGGCTAAAGGCACGAACAAGATGCAGGATGCCATGTACAAGAGTACTTGCAGGAACTTCCTTGCTGTGAGGTGGGTCCTGCGGGTGACCTGGGAAAAGTAGAGGGGGAGAAAGCTCTGCTTCCCTGGAGAGAGGAAGGCTCCTCTTTGGGCAAATGTGTCCAGGACAGCTCCTAAGAAGTTTAGCCGTCTTGTGGGTAGGAATTGGTATTTTTCCCTGTTGATGGTAAATCCCAGAGAGGTTAGGAGGATTTGGACAAAAATAAGATCCTGCAGGAGTTTCTCCTTGGTGTCCGCCTGGATGAGGCAAGTTGTCCAGATAGGGGTAAATCTGTATGCCTTTCTGTCTGTAAAAGGCAATGACAGGAGCCAGGCACTTGGTGAAGACTCTGGGAGCAGTAGATAAGCCAAAGGGCAGAGCAGAGAACTGAAAGTGCTCTGAAGAATAGGAAACTCCTGCAGGACTCCCTTACAGGGATATGGAGGTAGGCATCCTTCAGATCTAGGGTCACTAGCCAAGTATTTGGCATCAACATTGGAAAGAGCTTGTGAAGGGTCAGCATTTTGAATTTTGGCACTAGGAGGGATAGATTTAATGTGGATAGGTCTAGAACAGGGTGCCAGGTGCCCTCTTTTCTGGGTACTAGGAATAACCTTGAATAAAATTATTTTCTGGCTTGTTCCTTTGGTACTGGCTCCACTGTCCCTTGAGCACAAAGTTTTTGAATTTGGCGGATGGCCTCTGTCTTCTGGTTTGCTGGTACGTCTGGAAAAACTGAATATCTGGGGTTCTCTATGAAAGTGAATCTGTATCCTTTGGAATTATTTTTAAGACACAACGATCTGTGGTGATGATTTGCCACTTGTCTGGGAATAGAGAAAGTCTTCCTCCTAGCCTGTCTGGGGGGTGGGGGGGCAGAGGGGAGAGGAGGAGTCATTGTGAGTCCTTAGGGTAGGGAGTGGACTTAGAATTCTCTTGCCTAGGCGTAGTAGAGGTCCACTGTCCAGGCCTCTGCTGGCTTTGTTGCTGGTGCTTGGAGGGCCTATCTCTATGCCCCTTTCTTTGCACAGTTTTTGCTTGTGCAGGAAAGGACCAGTGCTTATTAAGGAAGTTCCTGCTGAATCTGGGGAGTTGTACCTGCATGAAGCCCTTGATTGTCTGCAATGACTTGGTCTTGTCTTCCATTTTCTTAATCACCTCCTCTGCCTTAGGGCTGAAAAAGAAGTTATGTACCTACCATAACGTTCCATGTTAGTTGTCTTCATCTCACCTTCCTTCTTGCTGGTTGGGATCGGAGCCGATCCTTGGCTCCGACTCAGCCATCTTCAATAGCTCGACAGCTGTTTACTGGCTCGAGGCTTCCCCTTATCCCATAATGCCTAGCAATAGCTACCCAGATCTCGTTTGAAATAGCTAACTCCAGACATAACAGAATAAACCAGTCAAAAAATCAGTTGACTATACCTGCCATATTCTCTAAATCAATAGAGGAAACAAGAGAACACACAGCCAATGAAACAGAAAAACTCCTCTTGATCCACTATGACAGGGGACGGAGGGTGGGATGCAAGAAGGAAGGCGAGATGAAGACAACTAACATGGAACATTATGGTAGGTACATAACTTCTTTATGTTGTCTATCTCACCTTCATTCTTGCTGGTTGTGACAGCGTCCCTAGCACCTAAAATCCTGGGTGGCTCAGTGGAACAGACTCTTCAGAACAGTGAAACCAAAATCAGCTCTGCTCCTGGAGACCATATCCAACTTGTAATAAGAAATAAAGGTATGAGGGTTTGCCCATGTGGCACCTGCACAGATGGAATCCATGGGCAACCTAGACTGGAAGGCTACAGAGGTGGCCAAGGCCCTAGTAGAATGACCTTTTGGTTTAATAGGTAACTGTTTGTTCCTTAAATGATAAATGAAAGAAATAGTGTGTCAACCATCTGGACAAGGTTACCTTGGAAACTGGGAGACCTTGTTTGCCCAAGGCATAAGAAAGGAATAGTTGTTCCGACTTCTTTAGTTTTGTGCAGGTAAAAATGCAATTGCCTATGAATGTCCAATTGGTGTAGCCCGCAAAGTGGCTCCTGACGCAACCGTGGGGCTGGCGACCGACATTTCAGTAGAAGTCTGATCTGGCAACATACCAGACTCCAAAAGGGTCTTGGTAGAGGCCTGCAATGGTTCTTCAGCTGTTGTCAGCGGCTGCCTATGCGCTTCACTGAGTTCCACTGTACTAGTGGACAGTTGGCAGGCTGAATTCAGATTTGAGCCATCTGAGGTCTATCTCTTTCCTTTTCCTTTCTCTTTTTCAGAATTTCCACAGTAGACAGACCGATGGACATCATTTTGTGTTGGTAACTACTCTCCCTTAAATGCCTAGCTACAAATTCAGCTCTTCTACGGATGGTCCTCGTGTTAAATAAGGCACAGAACTGACATACGGGGACATCGTGGTCTGGGCCTAAACAAGTTACTCACAGATTATGAAAGTCTTAGTGTGGTATTTGTTTTCCACAATGGAAACAGTTATTCACTTTCTTGGACATCGGTTTAAGTGCAAGAAAAGGTTCCCCAATGGGGCACTTAGCTTTAGTAGGTTTCTTCCTCACTCTGGCAATGGCCAACCGACGTACTCGCAAACTGCTTCTGCTTCGGGCCCTATGGCAAGAAAGACTGATGTAATGGCATCGGCTCCCTCCTTTTATATCCCTGATGTCAGTCTCAGGGGACCGACAGCCGACACAGGAGGGAAATCCTTTACACTGGTATTCGGGCCGGCTAGGTGAAAATGGAGGAATAATGTTTCTTGGCTGGTCTGGAAGTGCTTGGCAATTCTACAGTATAAACTAGAATTTGAGGAAACCAAAAGCATATTTAACAACTTAGTACGAATACATTTTTTTTAACTGTAGACCATATGCTTGTTTTCTGTACAAATTTGATCTGCTAGACACAGATGCATATGGAATGCTGCAACACTTACTGAAGTCATAAAATGTCAAATTATATAACAGCTCTCTCAGGGAGCTTCAATCTTGTAATATCCATGAAACAGTGGAATTCCCTATTGATACATTTTAAACAAATATCTATTTATCTATCTATCTATCTATCTATCTATCTATCTATCTATCTATCTATCTATCTCTCGCAGTTCTTGACGGGCCTCTTCAATCTGAACTGGTTTTATTGTTCCCCAAAGGCACAGTCTAGAAAGTTAAACAAGGATAATCCTCCACCACTTCTCTAGTCTTTACAATGTTGATTTCCAACTTTGTATAGCTCTCTTAAATCACAAATGTTGAATGAAGCCATGCCATCACTGGTAGCATCCCTAAAATGTCCACTAATGACAGAATCTCACAGGAAGATTGTTGGGTGAGTGGCAAGCATACTACAACTTCCTCTGGGGAAGAAGTTATAACATGTGTGGGTCACCGACTTTCTACTGCATCATATATAAGTATTCCCCAAACTTTGGGTCATCACAAGTTCATTCAGGGAGTTGGTCTTTTACTCCTCAATCAGTTTCGTCCTTGTTGCATCCAGTGGGGACTCCACCTGTTCCAAATTTTTGTAACTACCTGAGCCTCTTGTGTAACTGCTTCTGTGACTTAAAAGAGGAACAGACTCATCAGGCAAGATATCAGACATGCTTATCAGTTTCAGCAGGCACAAGTGCAGAGGCTGATCCTCGAAGTGGATTTGCTCTACGAATGCCAGTTACTAACACTGGCTGAGAGTTAATGCCAGCATTGGCCAGGCTTGAACTAGTCCTTACTGGAATTGTGACTGGGCAGGCAATGTTTAAATTAGCACCTGGATAACATCTGCAGAGTCAGTGCATGTTGTGTTGATACTGAATACATTACAAAAAAAAGACCCTCTCATCACTGAAGCTCCTAGAGTTGGTCTTACTTGGGAGGTCAGTGACAGAATGGTCATCAGCAAGAGTACAGGCATAGAGTATTCCTCAATGGTCAGTGCTGAAAAGGTCGGTTGGAGGTCTTATAGAATGGTGTACACATGCATTGCCAAATATAGTTCCACAAACATCAGCACTGCACAGCACGTCAGTTGGTGGCACTCTTGCCAGTTTAAAGATCTTAAAGGCATTAAACTAAAAGTACAGTACTTCTAGGGTCAACAACACCATAAGCTCCACACCAATGTCAGATGCAAAACCATGTATTTATTCCAAAACTTTAAAAATATTAAGCGTTTTCATCCCGCATATTACACTTTGGGAGGACCAGACATTTTGATAAAGCCCATCAATCATTCAATAATCCAATTATATGCAGCCATTAATAAATACGGTTTAAAAAATATATTTTTAACTTGTATACATAAAATAGGACACTGAATCTCAGACTAACTGCAGTGGGCCCTAGTGCCAGTAACTTCAATGCTGGTGTCATTGAAGAAAAAATTTAGGTGAATGGATCAAAGAAGACACCTGCACTGGCAAAAAAAGATGAGGCATGTCTCTCCAAAACATTCCACCAGTTCCCCTGAAAAGTGGAGTGGGAAAATCCAAAGTGGACATTTTACTATTTTATTTTAGTAATAGCTTCTGGCGATTCTTTGAAATCAAAAGGGGGATTGGAGACAGGCCTGGGATGGGGAAGGCTTCAAAGGAATAGACACTACTTGCTCCAGAGATTTAGTGGAATTAGTGCCAACAGTAAAGATTGCAACCTGAAGATTATCATCCTTCTGCTATTACACGTTAAACTTTGGTTGGGACAGCTCCATGCAGACTTGAAAGGAAGTTGCAGGATTATGCATAGAGATGCTGGTTACAGCTGTTTAGGCCTGCTGATGCACTAGGACCTTTAATCTCTTTATCGTCTGTTACTTATGAGAGGGGTCTGACCACTACTGATAGCCTGACATCATTCCAACAATGACCCCCTGCTCCAGAGCTGGTTGTTTTCCACAATGGTTATTCCATAAGATAATTTATTTTTCCTTCATATTTCCACTTAGTGTTCTATTACAGTTAAAGTAGATAGGTAAGTTGGAGGTTTTGTTTCCTTCATTTAGGCAATAAAGATAAAAAAAATGTACTTTTCATTGGGCAAAATGCCTCTACCACAGGCTGCATTCTGAGAAAAGGGGATATGGTTGAAAGGCCTAAAAAGCCCATAATGCAAAGAGGGAGGGAAAGAGAAAATGTTATCAAAAACACTGAGAAATGAATAGACTTGCTTGGAAAATGCAGGAAGGCAGACCAAAACCATCAAGAGAAAACCTTGTTAGAAAAATCAGTACTATACAACCTGATTTTACTGAAATGTGTCCAAGTTGTTTGCATGGCAATGAAGAACTGGAGCAGAGGAAGATGCATGATGAGACTAGGGGGAGGAAGCCAAGCAGCCTGAGAAAGCTTTAGGCATCAAGTGGTCCTTATGCCTATAACAAATAGCCTCAACACTAAAGGAGGACTACTTCACTTCTTAGCAGATCACAGCTTTTAAAATATGAACAAAATGAGATTTCACCTTCAGCATAATACATTTCCATCCACTTGACACATATACTATGCATTTAAGCGTGTACACAATATTTTACCTCACATATTGTTTCACGAGTCACAAATCCCTCAGAGCAGCAATTACAGCATGTACAGGGCAGCAGCTATGTAACATAGGTGGGTCACAGCTGTGTCACATGCATGCCCATGGTTTGCATAATTTACAGACTTTAGGAAATGCAAGTTATGGAAAAATGCATGCAACCATAATTGAATCATATGACAAACCAATGCACATATTTAGTATAACTCAGACAGTACCTCACACAGAATAGGAACGTATAACACACTAATTTCTGCCGCTGTAATGTAGACATTTAAGTCCAGGTGCACATGCACAGTTTTTTGGAAGAAATCACACAGACACACCGGCCAAACAAACACATCCCAAGGGCATGCTACCAAGCTATGTACACAGGTTGTCAAAGGCATCTTTTAGGCATGCTCACACATTATAAAATGAACAAACATGCAGATTCATGAGGGAATCCCATATACTGGGATAATAAAAAAAATACCAGACTATTACTGATGTGGACAAGCCATGCATACATTAAGCTGTATGGCTGCCACAGTTCCACAAGCAGAGAACACACACAAAGTACCTTCTGCTACTGTAGTGTAGACATCCTGCCCCTGTAAAGAAACAAAAATGTATGACAAAAAAGGGAAAGCTCATTCAATCATCCCTCCCAGCATATACGTAAAAATATATGTATCTATATGTGATATATATATATATATATATATATATATATAATATATATATATATATATATAATATATATCTACATATATATCTACGTGTGTGTGTGTGTGTATATATATATATGTATATATACATATATATATATATATATATATATATATATACATATATATATAAAATGTATATGGGTCTACTTCAGATGATTGAAGTTTCAGAACACTGAATATCATATCATTGAAGAGAAGATGATTGAAGATCTGAAACATCAAATGAAAAGAAATATAAAAAGTCTTCTACTGTTTTTCAGGGGAGCAAGCCACCCTACACCTCCCACACTCTCTGCTACTTAAATAATTTGATGTTTGATGTTTCAGGTCTATAGCCAGCTATAACACCCATCCAAGTTACAGCCAGCTATAGACCTCCCTCCATTACTCAGGACACCCTCTCCTCCTACCTGGACCTACTTGACCCCATCAAGGTACCTCTTAACACCCTGATCCTTGATGACTTGAACTACCCCGCCATAAACGGGTGAACTATTCCTGCACTAATGCACTCACCCAACGATTCCTTGACTTCATCAGTTCTAACTCACTAGACCACCTCGTCTCATCCCCCACAAGGGGTGATAGTATTCTGGAGTTGGTTCTCACCAACATGGGCGAAGGCTACACCACCCCCATAGTAAGTTCTTTGCTGGTGAGATCAGACCATCGGTCAGTCTCATTAGAAGTTTCTATCCCGCCCAACCCCCACCCCCCCAGCTGTACCCAGGCTAAAAAAATTCTCAAAAGCTGACTACAACCTTCAAAAGGAGGGTTTCCAGTAACTTCACACTACTGCTCCCCCTCAGAGGATGCAGAAAAAGTACAGTTTTGTACCTACCATAAATGTAGATGTCCGATAGATATGCAACTGCTATCCTGACATATGGGTTGTTCTGCCTCAGGTAGCCCTTCGGTCGGCCGGATTCCAAAGTCTGGGTCCAGCGTCGGCTGATGTCCCCTCCTCCCCGACGTCAGAGCGGCTGGAGTATAAAGGCATCCGCCGACGCCATCTTCTTCAGTGTTTCTTGCCCCAGATGCCAGGTGCCCTCCAAGGAAGGCTAAATTTTGTGAATGGATAAGCAAAAAATTTCCAGACATGCACAACAGTAATAAACAGATACACCATAACAGATATCCCCAGCTAGGAGAAGGGGAGAGGACCCAAGGGGAAAAACAGAGGGGTAGGAGGGAGGGAAAACCTGACTGCAGTTGCATATCTATCGGACATCTACATTTATGGTAGGTACAAAACTGTACTATGTCCTTCAAGAATGCAACTGCAGTCCTGACATATGGGTTGAATACCATAGCCAAGCTGGGGGTGGTAGGATCTAAGCAAGGGATGTTGTAGCTAAAAGACCCTGCAGGACTGCAGAAGCAAAGCCTGCTCGGGATCTGGAGTATAAAGGCAGGTTGTAGTGTCTGGTAAATGTATGCACGGAGCTCCATGTAGCAGCCTCTAGAATGTCCTTTGTAGCCACTCCTCTTAGAAAGGCTGTGGATGTGGCTATAGCTCTGGTTGAGTGTGGTCTTATATTGGCTGGCACACCCTTTCCATGGAAGGAATAACAGAATATGATGCAGTGTCCAATCCATTTTGAAATTGTTTGTTTGGAGACTGCCTTTCCTTGCACTCCGGCAGCATAGGCTACAAATAGTTGGTCAGACTTCCTGGTGGTCTTTGTTCTGTCCAAGTAGTAGCGTAATTGTCTGTGTATGTCTAAAGTATACAGCAGCTTTTCCCCTTTATTTTGAGGATTAGGAAAGAAAGTAGGCAGGTGAATTGCTTGATTTAGAAACACCCTGGATATCACTTTT
Source organism: Protopterus annectens (assembly GCF_019279795.1). NCBI lineage: Eukaryota > Metazoa > Chordata > Ceratodontiformes > Protopteridae > Protopterus > Protopterus annectens. Next base: position 908,207,598 of record NC_056745.1, read on the forward strand.
GGCATGAATGAAGGATTGGTCCTTAGAGAAACTCTGTCCTGATGGAAAATGAGAAAGGGAGGTACTGCCATGAGGGCCTGTATCTCCGAGACTCTTCTTGTTGAGGTAACTGCCAACAGGAAGACCGTTTTCCAGGAGAGGAATTGCATTTCTGAAGATGCTGCTGGTTCAAAAGGAGGAAGAGTTAATTTTTCCAGGACGTAGTTGAGGTCCCATGCAGGAACTGGTGGTTTTCTGGGAGGTTTGATATTCTTTATCCCTCTTAGAAACTGCCTTAGCAAGGGATGCGAAAACACAGGTGGGTCACAGTTGTAATTTGCTGAGATTGCTGAAGCGTGGATTTTAATGGAAGAAAATGAGAGGCCATTATGAAACTTTTCTGCCAAGTATTCTAATATCTGAGGTATGCTCATCACTGATGCATCCTGTCCCTTTTTGGCATTCCAGATGAAGAATCTCTGCCACTTGGCCGAATAGGTTTTTCTGGTGGAAGGTCTGCGTGCTTCCAGCAAGATTTCCTGAACCTTTTCGGAGAGGGAGACATGGGACAAAGTCATGGAACCCTCCAAGCTGTCAGTTGTAATGTTTGCAGGTTTTGATGAACAGTCCTGTAATTGTGTTGAGTTAGGAGCAGAGGCCATTGGGGCAAGGGCCACGGTTTGGTGTGAGTTATGCTCAGTAGCAAGGGATACCAATGCTGCCTCGGCCAGTCTGGAGCTATCAGTATTCCTTTTGGTTGCTCTGCTTTGATCTTCAGTAACACCTTGGTCAGTAATGGTAGAGGAGTGAATGCATAGATTTTTAGGGTATTCCAGCTGAAGGAGAGAACATCCGTTCTCCAGGCTAGAGGATGGTGTGTCCTTGAGCAGAACCTGTCCAGGTGGTGAGATGAGAAGCAAATAGATCTATGTCCGGTCTTCCCCATGCAGTTGTTATTTGTGAGAAAATGTGTGGATGCAGCATCCATTCGTGAGGATCCATGAAATTTCTGCTCAACCTGTCCTTGCCCGGAACAAACTGGGATTGCAAATGGATGTTCAGTTTCAGGGCCTTTTCCCAAAGAGCCATTGTTAGTCTGCAGAGGGGATACGAGTGAGTGCCTCCTTGTTTGTTAATATACCACATGACAGTGGTGTTGTCTGTCCTTATTAGCAGATGGCCTTGTTGAAGAGATTTTCCAAAGGCTTCTATTGCATGCATCACTGCCAACATCTCTTTTTGATTTATGTGCAGAGGCATTTCCGTGGGAGTCCATTGACCTTGAATGCATCTGTCCTCCATGTGCACCCCCCATCCATGATCTGAGGCGTCTGTTGTAATGGTTTAACTTGCTTGAACTTTGTTGAAGGGCATGCCCTGGTTTAGATGGCTTGCTTGAGACCACCACAAAAATTCCCTTTGCAGGCATGGAATGAGTGGTATTACGTCTTCTAGGTTGTGGCTGTGTTGAGACCATAAGCTTTTTAGATACCATTGTAGCTTTCTCATGTGTAGTCTTGCCAGGGGGATCAGAAGGATGCAAGATGCCATGAAACCCAGGGCCTGCAGGATCTTCCTTGCGGTCAGCTGGGTAAGTTTTGCTAGGCTTTGAAATAATCTGGTAAATGATGTTGTTTCTCCTCTGTGAGGAAAGCCATTTGTGATTTTGTGTCCAGTTTTGCTCCTAGAAAAATAATCTTTTGGGATGGTAATAGTCTTGATTTTTGAATGTTGACTGTGTATCCCAAAGCCTGTAGCAGCTGAATGACATAGTCCAAGTTTTTTGTCAATACTTGTTTGCTGTCTACTAGTATGAGGCAGTCGTCCAGGTAAGGGTATATTTGAATCCCCTGGAGTCTGCAATGTGCAACTACTGATGCCAGGCATTTCGTGAATACTCTGGGCGCAGTAGATAAGCCAAACGGCAATGCTGAGAATTGATAATGCTCTGTTCCTGCAAGAAATCTGAGGTATCTCCTGCAGCTGTGTCTGATTGGGACAAACAGGTATGCCTCCTTGAGGTCCAGAGTAACCAGCCAAGACCCCTTGCCCAGCATGGGAAAGAGTTGCTGTAACGTCAGCATTTTGAATTTTGGCACAATGAGAAAGGTGTTTAGAACAGACAAGTCCAGTATAGGCCTCCATTGCTTTTCTTTTCGTGGAACAAGGAACAGTCTTGAATAGAATCCCTGGCCTTGTTCCTGAGGAGGAACCTTTTCTATAGCTTTTATTTGTAACAGCTTTGCAACTTGTAAAAGAGCCTCTGCCCTTTGATTTTGTGGCAGGTTTGGCATGCCTTGTCTCGTTGGTAAGGTGTGGAAGTGGAACCTGTAACCTCTGTCTATTATGTCCAGAATCCATTTGTCCTTGGTTAAAATGTGC